>NC_091564.1:38316193-38318693 GCF_042767895.1 Penaeus vannamei | reverse complement strand
TCTCTCTCTCTCTCTCTCTCTCTCTCTCTCTCTCTCTCTCTCTCTCTCTCTCTCTCCCTTCCTCCCTTCCTCCCTCCCTCCCTTCCTCCCTTCCTCTCCCTCTCTCTCTCTCGCTCTCACTCTCTCTCTTCTCTCTCTCTCTCTCTCTCTCTCTCTCTCTCTCTCTCTCTCTCTCTCTCTCTCTCTCTCTCTCTCTCTCTCTCTCTCTCTCTCTCTCTCTCTCTCTCTCCCTCTCCCTCTCCTCTCCCTATAAAGTTATAGAGACAAAGAAAGAGAGAAAGAGAGGAGACAAGAAGGAAATAAGAAGAAAAAGAAGAAAGAAAGAAAGAGAGAAAGGAAAATGAGAAAGAAACAAATAAATAGATAAATAAAAGGGAGAGAAAAAGAGAGAAAGGAAGAAAAAGAAAAAAACGGGATCGAAGCGAAGAAAGAAAAAAAGAAAAGTGAGCGAAATGAAAAAAAATAATAATAGATGAAAAAAGGACGAAGCAAGAAAAGAAAGGAAGAAGAAGAAGAAAATAGATAAGAAAATGAGAGAGAGAGAGAGAGAGAGAGAGAGAGAGAGAGAGAGAGAGAGAGAGAGAGAGAGAGAAAGAAAGAAGAAGAGAGAAAGAGAGAAAGGGAGAAAGAGAGAGAGAGAGAGAAGAGAGAGAGAAAGAAAATGAGAGAGAGAGAGAGAGAGAGAGAGAGAGAGAGAGAGAGAGAGAGAGAGAGAGAGAGAGAGAGAGAGAGAGAGAGAGAGAGAGAGAAAATGAGAGAGAGAGAGAGAGAGAGAGAGAGAGAGAGAGAGAGAGAGAGAGAGAGAGAGAGAGAGAGAGAGAGAGAGATAGAGAGAGAGAGAGAGAGAGAGAGAGAGAGAGAGAGAGAGAGAGAGAGAGAGAGAGAGAGAGAGAGAGAGAGAGAGAGAGAGAGAGAGAGATTGACAGAGATTGATATTGACAGAAAGAGAACTGGATGAAATGTATGATAATGATAATTCATAAATTCATAAATAAACGCATTTCTCAGAAATATATGAGACATGCATGATGATGATGATGATGATAATGACAGTAATAATAATAATGATAATAATGATAATAGTAAGGCTAATGATAATACCAGTAATAATAATAATGATAATAATTATAATAGTAAGGCTAATGATAATACCAGTAATAATAATAACGATAATAATCATAATAATAATTATGATAATGGTAACAATGATGTTGATAATAATGGCAATAATGGAGATAACAATAATAATGATAATATAAGGATAATAGTAATAATAATATTGATATTATATGACATATGATATAATAATAAAGATAAGTAATGAATTGATAAATCGGCTAATACATAAATAACCAAATAAACAAAGGAAGTAATGAAAACAGATAATCAAAAAGGTAAATATGATATAGATAAACAAATAAACAAACAAACAAATTAACTCATGCATAATAAGTGAATAAATAATCGATTTAATCCACAAATGGGTAAATGAAACAGACAGATTAGCAAACGAGATCATTAAGGAATTAATGAATCATTAAACACATATATGAATTAATCATAACTTTTTAATCTCACTTAAAGTTCGTTGAATATTTTCTCTCGTCTAGATATCATTCATTCATGCTAGAATATTCATATATTTTTTTTTATCTATTAATTTTTTTTTTATCTTACTATTTCATTTATTCTTTATCGTTCAAAGTTCGTAGCTGTTGATTTTATTTATTTGAATATCTTTCTTTTTATTAATTTTTATCTTTATATATGGTTAATCCATCTCTCTCTCTCTCTCTCTCTCTCTGTCTCTTCTCTCTCTCTCTCTCTCTCTCTCTCTCTCTCTCTCTCTCTCTCTCTCTATCTATATATATATATATATATATATATATATTCATAAAAAAATATATATATATATATATATATATATATATATATATATATATATATATATATATATACATATATGTAGGTGTGTGTTTGTGTGTGTGTACATACATATGTATACGTATACATTTATTTATATATGTATTTATATTTTCTTTCCTTTTCTTTTTAAGGATTATGATAAAAAAGAATAGTAGACATAAAAAAATACAAAACAGTCCTCTTATATTTTTATTATCATATCTTTAATGGACAAAAAAGGTTACGTAAAGATTCTGTGTCTCTTTCGGAAAACATGGAGATAGAAAAAAGAGAAAAATAAGTAAAAAAAAAAGAAAGAGAAAGGAATAAGTTAAAAAAGTGGGAAAAAGGAAAAAAAGGAAGAGAGAGAGGAAAAGAGTAAAGAGAAGATGATAACTAGATGGAAGCAAAAAAGAATTAAAACAAAAGTAACAAAAAGAAAGCGAAGATGAAAATAAAAGGAAAAGGAAAATAAACATGAATAGGAAACGGATAAATTGAGATTCATAAGCCAATTAATATCACAAATTTAAAGAAGATACAAAGTCATTAAAATAAGATATTTGAAAAGGAACAGAAAGATAATTAAATAGGT
>NC_091564.1:38303693-38306193 GCF_042767895.1 Penaeus vannamei | reverse complement strand
TCCCTTTCCCACCCCCTCCCTCCCTCCCTCCTACACTCCTTTCCCCTTCTCCCTCCCTCCATCCCTCCCTCTCTCCCCCCTACACCCCTGTTACTCCCTCTTCCTCCCTCTCCCTCCCCCTACACCCTTGTTACTCCATCCTCTCCTCTCCCTCCCTCCTCCCCCCCCCTACACCCCTGCTACTCCCTCCTCTCCTCTCCCTCCCTCTCCCCCCTCCCCCTCTACACCCCTATCCCTCCCTCCCTCCCTCCCCCTTACACCCTCTCCCCCTCCTCCCTCCCCCCTACACCCCTACACCCTCTCCCCCTTCCCCCTCCACCCCGACCCCACCTCTTTCAGCCAATCATTCTATCATGAATTATCATCGGATTCATCATCAATAAAAGCCTCAACACGCGATACAGATACGGACAGATTCATCAACAGAATGGCAGAGACTATTATGGAAATTCGATCTAATCAGCGTCTCCCTCTCTCGATTAGGAATTAATTAATCGCCTCATAATTAAGCGGAGGTAATGACAGGTAGATTGTTGTGATTTGAAAAAAAAACTGAAAAAAATGACAGGTAGATTGTTGTGATTTTAAAAACAAACACATAGAAAAACAGAATGACAGGTAGATTGTTGTGATTTGAAAAACAAACAAACAAACAAACATTTTAAAAAATGACAGGTAGATTGTTGTGATTTGAAAAAAAAAATATAGAAAGATAAAATGACAGGTAGATTGTTGTTATTAAAAAAAATAAAAAATAAAAAATAAAAACAGAATGACAGGTAGATTATTGTGATTTGAAAAAATAAACAGAAAAAAGACACAAAATGACAGGTAGATTGTTGTGATTTTAAATTCAGACACATAGAAAAAACAGAATGACAGGTAGATGAATGTAATTTAAAAAACAGATATAAAAAACAAAACAAAATGACAAGTAGATTGTTGTGGTTTGAAAAAAACAAACAAACATAGAAAACAATTAAACAAAATGACAGGTAGATTGTTGTGATTCAAGAAACAAACAAACAAAATGAGAGGTAGATTATTGTGACAAAAAACAAACAGAAAAAAATGACAGGTAGATTGTTTTAATTAAAAAAAACACAGAAAAAACAGAATGACAGGTAGATTATTGTGATTTAAAAAACAAATATAAAACAAAAAACAAAAACAAAATGACAACTATATTTTTGTGATTTGAAAAAAACAAACAAACATAGAAAAAAATAAACAAAATGAGAGGTAGATTGTTGTGATTCAAGAAAACAAACATAGAAAAACAAAAACAAAATGAATGGTAGATTATTGTGATTTAAAGATAAAAAGAAAAAAATGACAGGTAGATTATTGTGATTTAAAAAACAAACATAAAAAAACAAAACAAAACAAAACAGATAAAGAAACAAAACAAAAACTGGAGGGAGAGAATTTAGATATTTTTTTTTTTATTAAGAGAAAAATAATTTCCTCATATAAATTTTTTCATCACTGTTTTGCATCAATAAGTCATAAAAATATGAAGAAATATTAATTCTAAAAAAAAAAAAGAAAAAAAAAAGAAAAAAGAAAGAAAAAAAAAGAAAGAAAGAAAGAAAACAAAAGAAAAGAAAAAATATATATATATATATATATATATATATATATATATATATATATATATATATATATATATATATATATATATATATATATATATATATATATATATGTACCTAACACATTTATCGCAATATATTTTTTCATGTTGATTCTTTTGACATGTTTTGACTGTTAAAATGAAGCATGATAATGATAATAATAATTATTATGATAGATATAACAAAACTTTAACGATAATAAGAACAATAACAATGCTAATGCTAATGATAACTTTAATAATGATAAAGATAGTAAGATTAATGATATAATGATAATGATAATAATGATAATAATGATAATAATGATAATAATGGTAATAATAATGATAATTATAAAAATGAAAAATAATAATAATAGTAATAACAATAATAAGGATAATCATAATGGTAATGATAATGATAATGATAATGATAACGATAACGATAAGGACAGTGATAATGATGATAATGATAATGATAATGATAATGATATTAATAGTGATGATAATGATAATGATAATGATAATGATATTAATAATGATGATAATGATATTAATAATGATGATAATGATAATAATAACAAAAATAATAATGATAATGGTAATGGTAATGAGAAAGATAAGGATAACGATAGTGATGGTGATAATGATAATGATAAAAGTAATGATAATAATAATGATAATGATGATAATAGTAATAATGATAATGATAATGATAATAGTAATAACAATGATGATAATGATAATAATGATGATGGTGATAATAATGATGATAGTAGTAATAATAACAATGATAATAACAATGATAATGATGATGATGACGATGATGATGACGATGATGATGATGACGATGATGATGATGATGATGATGATAAAAAAAGAATT
>NC_091564.1:38286193-38288693 GCF_042767895.1 Penaeus vannamei | reverse complement strand
TCTACGTGTATGTATGTCTGTATGTATGAACGCATACATCTGTGTGCACGTTTTTTTTTGTTTTGTTTTGTTTGCTCGTTTGTGTACAAATAAATACATCTACGTGTTTGTATATGTCTGTATGTACGAACGCATACATCTGTGTGCACGTGTACACATCTGTTTACAAATTGAAAATACCAAGAAAGGGAGACAAGAACAAATAAATATATCTACGTGTATGTATGTATCTGTATGTACGAACGCATACATCTGTGCGCACGTGTACACATCTGTTTACAAATTGAAAATACCAAGAAAGGGAGACAAGAACAAATAAATATATCTACGTGTATGTATGTATCTGTATGTACGAACGCATACATCTGTGTGCACGTGTACACATCTGTTTACAAATTGAAAATACCAAGAAAGGGAGACAAGAACAAATAAATATATCTACGTGTATGTATGTATCTGTATGTACGAACGCATGTGTGCGCACGTGTACACATCTGTTTACAAATTGAAAATACCAAGAAAAGGGAGACAAGAACAAATAAATACATCTACGTGTATGTATGTATCTGTATGTACGAACGCATACATCTGTACGCACACGTGTACACATCTGTTTACAAATTGAAAATACCAAGAAAAGGGAGACAAGAACAAATAAATACATCTACGTGTATGTATGTATCTGTATGTACGAACGCATGTGTGTGCACGTGTACACATCTGTTTACAAATTGAAAATACCAAGAAAGGGAGACAAGAACAAATAAATACATCTACGTGTATGTATGTATCTGTATGTACGAACGCATACATCTGTGCGCACGTGTACACATCTGTTTACAAATTGAAAATACCGAGAAAGGGAAACAAGAACAAATAAATATATCTACGTGTATGTATGTATCTGTATGTACGAACGCATACATCTGTGCGCACGTGTACACATCTGTTTACAAATTGAAAATACCGAGAAAAGGGAGACAAGAACCCCGAAGCGAGCCGTATGAGCCGAGAGGGAAGGAGAGGGAAGTTCAAAGGCGAGAGAACGCTTTGTACTTATACTCTGGATGAGGCGAGGGCAAGCATGGTATCAGGGGGGGAGGGAGGAGGAGGGGGGGAGGAGAAAAGGAGAGGAAAGGGAGAGGGAGAGGGTGGGGAGGGGGAGTGGATGGGAGGGGTTTAGAGGGGGAAAGGGTGGGAGAGGAGGAAGGGTGGGAGAGGGTGGGGAGGGGAGGGAGAAGAGGGTGGGAGGGGGGTGGGAGGAGAGGGAAAGAGGGTGGGAGGGAGAGGGAGAAGGGTGATAAACAGGTGGGGGACAAAGTCGGAGAATAGAAGGAAAAGAAAAGTGAGAGAAGGAGAGGGTAAATTTGTAAAGGAAGGTGGCAGAAAAAGGAAAACGGGGGCGGCAGGATTAGGAATAAGATGCAGAAGAGAGGGAGAATAGAAAGGAGAGAGCATTGAGAAAAGGGAAGGTGGGAAGAAATGAGAGAGTTGGAGAGGAACTGGAGACAATAGGAAGGTAAGAGAGACGGAGATAAAAAAATTGAAAAAAAGAGAAAAGAAGAAAAGGGAAAGCAGACAATGAGATAAAGAGAGATGAAGAACGAACTTAGGATAAACAGATATATAGATAGATAGATAAAGAGAGAGAGAAAGAGACAGACAGACAGACATAGACAGAAGAACGAACAGACAGAGATAATTAGTTAGAGAGAGAGAGAGAGAGAGAGAGTAGAGAGAGAGAGAGAGAGAGATAGAGAGAGAGAGAGAGAGAGAGAGAGAGAGAGAGAGAGAGAGAGAGAGAGAGAAAGAGAGAGAGAAGGAAGAGAGAGAAAGAGAGAGAGAGAGCGAGAGAGAGAGAGAGAGAGAGCGAGAGAGAGAGAGAGAGAGAGAGAAAGTGCGAGAGAAAGAGAGAGAGAGAGGAAGAGAGAGAAGGAGAGAGAGAGAGAGTGAGTGAGAGAGAGAGAGAGAGAGAGAGCGAGAGAGAGAGAGAGAGAGAGAGAGAGAGAGAGAGAGAGAGAGAGAGAGAGAGAGAGAGAGAGAGAGAGAGAGAGAGAGAGAGAGAGAGAGAGAGAGAGAGAGAGAGAGAGAATGAAAGAAATAGAGAAAGAAAGAAATAGAGAAAGAAAGAGAGAGAGAGAAAGAAAGAATGAAAGAAATAGAGAAAGAAAGAAAGAAAGAAATAGTGAAAGAAAGAGAGAGAGAGAGAGAGAAAGAGAGAGTTAGAAAGAAAGAAAGAAATGTTGAGAAAGAATATAGATGTTGTTGTTCTATTTGTTGTATGTTGTTGTTGTTGTACATGGTGCCATATATATATATATATATATATATATGTGTTGCTGTTGTCATATGTTGAGAGAGAAAGAAAGAGAGAGAGAGAGGGAGAGAGAAAGAAAGAAAGAGAAAGAGAATAGAGAAGATCTCGGCATGTATGAAAGGGCGATCTTCTTACTGAAAGAGCAAGGTGAAGACGTCAAGAAACTCCTTGTCTACTGCTCAA
>NC_091564.1:38276193-38281193 GCF_042767895.1 Penaeus vannamei | reverse complement strand
CCTAATGATAACAAGGATTGCAATAATGATAATTTATTATAAGTATAAATGTCATCTTAAAAGTTATTATCATCTTGACATCATTTATCTTTCTTTTTAATATCTTGTTTTATCTTTTTTATTTTAATATCTATTTATTTTTAATTTTGGTACACCTAGTATTATGTTTAGAGTAATGTCAATAATGCCAGTATCAATGATAGTAGTAATATTATGTTACTATCAATACTGATAACAGCAAGAGTAATAGTGATGTTGATGATGATGATGATGGAAATAATGATGGTAACTAAAATAGTGATGATACTGATATTAACACACATACACACACACATTTGCATATATATGTAAATGTGTGTGTGTGTGTGTGTGTGTGTGTGTGTATAAATATATATATATATATATATATATATATATATATATATATATATACATAATAATAATAATAATAATAATAATAATAATAATAATAATAATAATAATAATAATAATAATGATAACAATAATAATGATAATGATAATAATGATGATTACAATAGTAATGATAATAGTAATGATAATAACAGTGAAAATAATAACAATAATAGCAATAATCTTGATAATCATAACTGTAATTACCATTGTGTTTACCAGTGATGATAAAATTGGATTCAGAGTGAGAATCGTTGCTATTGACAGTTTATATATCAACAAGGTAATTATTTTCTAATGAATTTGTAATAATTATGTTAGCGAGTTTACTTATTTCTCTCAAGGCTAATATATGACTATGTTTACCTATACGAAAATTTGTTTGGATTTTATTCTTGCTAGTTTCATGTGATTTTTGTTTATCATCAGTTATTATTATCATTATTATTATTATCATTATTATTATCATCATCATCATCTTCATCGTCATCATCGTCATCATCATCATCATCATCATCATCATCATCATCATCACCATCACCACCATCATCATCATCATCATCACCATCATCATCATCATCATTATATTTATTATTATTATTGTTATTGTTGTTATTACTATCATTATTATTATCATTATTATTAATGATATTATTATGATTATAATAATAATTATTACTATTATTGTTATTATTATTATCATTATTATTATTATTATTATTATTATTATCATTATTATCATAATATTTTAAATTCTTTTTTTTAGCCATGTCTATCTTGTGATACGCACTTACCATCATCCCAATTACATCAGGTATAAAAAAAAACAAAAAACAGAAAGTTACCTTAGATATTCTTTTTTTTTTTTTTTTTTTGAAATCGTCTTCCGACTTCTGGTAAAATTTACCATGGTAATTCCGAAGACCTTGTTAGCGAATACCATAGCTATCTGTTTACCATAGCAACTGATTTCACCATAACAAGGGCGCTAGTGAATCTGTCTCCTTGCTACCATTGCTATTGTTGTTATTCCTATTATTGTCATTGTTAGTGTTAACGTTATATCATTATTGGTTTTATTGTTATCAGTAACGTGAGTGTTATTAATATTATTTTTAGCATCACTATTGTTAGCATTATTATATTTACTTTTTTGCCATTATCAAAGTTACTACAATCATTATTGTTAGCATTATTATAATTACTATTTTTATCATTATGAAAATTACTACCATCATTATTGTTATCTTTACACTGACTATTACTACGATTAAACTTATTCCTTTAATCCTAATCCTCATTGTAATTATCCTCACTAATACTATTAATATTAGTAGTATGATTATCATCACTATTTTCCACTACCGTTGCTCTCTTTTCTAGAATTGTAGAAATAGTAACAAAAATGATCATAGCTGTGATAATGATGTCAATTATGATAACAACAAGGATAGCATTAGTGACAACAATACCATTAAATCTTATGGTGACAATAAGAACAATAATTCTAATAACCATTATCTGTTATCAGATTTTTTTACAATAGCAATATTAAATTATCATCACCATTGCAATCATATTAACCATCATCATCAATCATCATCACCATCATCCTCATCCTCATTCTCATCACCATCATCATCATCACCATCACCACCACCACCATCATCACCACCATCATTAATATTCCTTTTTTATAACCCTACCACCACAATCAACACAATTAGCCTCACAACATGAGCCTCAAAACCAATAAAAGTATTACCCATACAAAGTCTTATATCACATGAGATCTCTTTAATACCTTATTCACCCACTGCGCGTGTATCTGGTATAGTTACATGAGTAAGGGATTTCACAATTACTCACGGTTTTACTAAGTATCTTTTATTAATGCATGGGATATTTACACAGTGCATATTTTCCCCGTGTTCACAGAGAGAGCGGCGGGGTGGGAGAGAGGGAGAGAGAGAGAGAGAGAGAGATAGGGGGTGGGTGGGAGAGAGGGAGAGAGAGAGAGAGAGAGTGGTAGGTAGGGGTGGGTGGGAGGGAGGGAGGGAGAGGAGGGAGAGAGGGAGAGAGGGAGGAGAGGGAGGGAGGGAGAGAGGGAGAGTAGGGAGGGAAGGAGGGAGGGAGGGAGGGAGGGAGGGAGGGAGGAAGGGAGGGAGGGAGGGGGGAGAGGGAGAGAGAGAGAGACAGAGAGAGAGAAAGAGACAGACAGAGAGAAAGAGACAGACAGAGAGAGAGAAAGAGAAAGAAAGAGAGAAAGAGAGAGAGATAGATAGAAAGAGAAAGAGATAGATAGATAGATAGATAGATAGAGAGAAAGAGAGAGAAAGCGAGAGAGGCAAAGAAAGAAAGGAAGATAGACAGATAGAGCGAGAGAGAGAGAGAATGATAAAGAGACAAAGAAAGAAAGAAAGACAGACAGACAGACAGAGAGACAGAGAGAGAAAAACACAAAAACCAGCGAAGAGCGAAAGAGCAGCTTCCCAACATGAAGGCAAAAGACATTCTCATTAAAACTTTCATGCTTTACAGCTGGTTAGCGTCTCAAAAACGTCAGAGAGGATGAAACGCCAGACTTCAGCTTTTACTCTCCTGTATCTTTATTTTTTTTTATTTACTCCTGAAGTCTCGTTACTGCCTGTCCAAACCCTGAAGAAAGAGAAGAAGAAGAAAAGAAGAAAAGGGGAAATTTGTGGCTTATTTTTCCTCCCCGTATTTATTTTCTCTGTTGATTTTTTTCTTCTTTTTTTTTGTTTTTTTTGTTATGTATGTATGTTATATCCTGTGCTACTTTCTCTCTCTACTAATGTTCTTTTAATTGCTATGATTTCTATTTACTGTTCGCGAATTACCAATAGGAAAAGAGAAACGAAGGAATTTTACGTAATTTTCCATATCATTATTTTTTTTCTCTCCCTCTGCTAATTTTTACTCTCGACTGCTCTATGCCTATTTACTTTGTGCGAATTTAATCTTATTCTGTCTTTTACTCTTATCCATTCTATCCCTATTTACTCTTCGCGAAATTACCCCTATCCCAATCTTTACTCTCAACCACTCTATCCCTATTTACTCTTTGAGAATATTCAAAATTTTGCTCTCAACCATTCTATTCCTATTCATTCTTTGCGAAAATTCCAATCTTTACTCTCAACCACTCTATCCCTATTCACACTTCGCGAATTCAACCCCTATTCCCTCGTTGTCCTACACCCTTTAATACCAAATAATTACCAAACATACCTGTTCCCCTTTCGATCCAGAGCAATGTTGATGATTCCACTTGCCATTGCACTGTTGCACGAGAGATACGTACTGTGTTATAGGGGAGGGGGGGGGGGTTAGGTACGTGCCTTCGAATAGCTTGGCTGGGAGGATCCAAGTGTCAATCTTTAGAGAGAGAGGGAGGGAGGGAAGGGAGGGAGGGATGGGAGGATGGATGGGAGGGAAGGGAGGGGGGTGGATGGGAGGAAGGGAAGGATGGGAGGGATGGGAGAGGGGGGTGGATGGGAGGGAGGGGGGTAGATGGGAGGAGAGGGTGGAGGATGGGAGGGAGGGAGGGAAGGGAGGAGGGAGGGGAGGGAGGGAGGGAGGAGGAAGGGAAAGAGAGGGAGGAGGAAGGGAAAGAGAGGGAAGGAGGGATGGATGGAGAGAGAAGGATATATATATATATATATATATATATATATATATATATATATATATATATATATATATATAGATAGATAGATAGATAGATAGATAGATAGATAGATAGATAGATAGATAGATAGATATATTTATGTATATCTATTTGTGTGTATATGCACCGCATCTATCTATCTTTCTATAATATCAAAGTATCTATCTTCGGAGGCTCGACTTTAACAGCAAAAGTAAGATCAGAATAGCTACATCACCTTCATTTTCAGGCTTTTTGAAGTGCATTAACTTTGTCATCAGTGTTTGCAAAAATGACCGAATTTACAAAGCGATTAGGGAAGAGAAAGAGAGAGAGAGGGAGAGAGAGAGAGGGAGAGGGAGAGAGGGAGAGGGAGAGAGGGAGGGAGAGGGAGAGGGTGAGGGAGAGAGGGAGGGAGAGAGGAGAGAGAGGGAGAGAGAGAGGGAGGGAGGGAGAGAGAGGGAGAGAGAGAAGAGGGAGGGAGAGGGTGAGACGAAAGGGAGAAGAGGGAGACAGAGAGAGACTAGAGGGAGAGAGAGAGAGAGAGAGAGAGAGAGAGAGGGAGAGAGAGAGAGAGAGAGAGAGAGAGGAGAGAGAGAGAGAGAGGAGAGGGAGAGAGGGAAAGGGAGAGGGAGAGAGGGAGAGGGAGAGAGAGATGAGAGAGATGAGAGAGATGAGAGAGAGAGAGAGAGAGAGAGACAAAGAGAGAGACTAAAAGGGAGGGAGAAAATAGAGAGAGAGAGGGAGGGAGGGAGGAGAGAGAGAGAGAGAGAGAGAGAGAGAGAGAGAGAGAGAGAGAGAGAGAGAGAGAGAGAGAGAGAGAGAGAGAGAGAGAATGTCATTAGTGACTCATAGAGGAGACACTACGAGAAACATTGATCTAGAAACATTTAGATAGGGAGGGGGGGGGGGGGGCAAG
>NC_091564.1:38241193-38246193 GCF_042767895.1 Penaeus vannamei | reverse complement strand
GATATGAATGCAAGGGTATTATTGATAATACACGCACACACGTGCATATGTATATATGTATATGTATATGTATATATATGTATGTGTATATATATATATATATATATATATATATATATATATATATATATATATATATATATATATATACACACATATATACACATATATATATATATGTATATATATATATATATATATATATATATATATATATATATATATCTATATATATATATATATATATATATATATTTATATATATATTCATGTACGACCGCCACCACATACATTGCCCTGGGCCCGACGCTCGGCTCAAAACCTGCATGTAATATACCACATAACATTTCTTCGTTCACGCATACCTCTTCCTAATGAAAATGCGGTTCCTGTATTGACTCTGAACTAGATTGAATCGATAAGGAAAAAAAAAAAGGAATGAAAAAGAAAGAAAGAAAAAAAAATGGGCGTTTTAGAGAGTGCAGCTCGCGAGGCAGCACGAACCCCGATAGAAGGAACCGCAAAACCTTTTCGAAATTCAACCATTTAAATAGATTTTTTTTTCTTAAATGTCACGTATTCTATAAAAAAAAAAACAATACAAAAAATAAACAATACAATTCGTTTTTTCTCAAATCAGATGATTCCTCCTCAACTATGATGAAATAAAAAGAAATATATATATTATTTTTCGTGAAAATAGACTTAGCTTTTATTACATGGAACAAAAAGAAATGTTTTTTTTTTTCGTGAAAATAGACAGCTTTTATTACACTTTCTCCGGCTGCTTTATCGATTTTGCGTCTGTGATGTAGTTCTTATGTCTCTCGTATTTTGCTTTCATCTTGTTTATTCTACTTTTATTCTTCCTTTTTTTGTTTTCTTTCTTGCTGTATGTTTCCTAATTTATTATGGTAAGAATGATAATGATGATGATGATATTGATGATGATAATAATAATCATCGTTATTACTATTGTTATTATAATGGTATCAATGGTGATGATAATTATTATCATTATTATCATTATTATTATAACTACTACTACTACGACTCATTATTGTTATTATTATAATTATCAATATTATTAATATTATTATTATTATTATTATTATTATTATTATTATTATTATTATTATTATTATTATTATTATTATTATTATTATTATTATTATCATTATTACTATTACCATTATTATTATCATTATTATTATTGTTATTATTATTATCATTATTATTATCATTATAATTATTATTATTATTATTATTATTATTATTATTATTATTATCATTATTATTATCATTATTGTTATTATTATCATTAGTATTATCATTTAAATTATTGTTGTTGTTATTGTTGTTATCCTTATTATATATTATTATCATCATCATCATTTCTATTATATACTGTTATCATCACTGTAATTATTTTCATTATTACCATTACTACTATTGTTGTTATTATCATTATTCCTAATATTATCATTACCATTATTATTATCATCAATACTATCATTGTTATTTATCAATAACATCATCATCATTATTGTTATTGTTGTTGTTGTTATCATCATTCTTATGATTTTTATCATTATCATTATTATCTTATGATCATTATCATTATAATTGTTATTATTATTATTATTATTAATATTATTATTACTATTATTATTATTATTATTATTATTATTATCATTATTATTATTGTTGTTACTATTATTGCTATAATTATTGTTAGTTATTGTTATTATCATTATTGTTATTGTTATTGTTATAGTCTTTATTATTTATGATTATCATGATTATCATTAATATTATCATTATCATTAGTATCAGTATTACATTATTATTATTACAATAATTATCATTATTGCTTTTATGTATTATTATTATCTTCATTACATTATTTTTATAATTATTACAGTGATTATCATTATTGCTATTATTATTCATTATAACTATTGTTGTTATTGTTATTAACATCATTATAATCATTATCATTATCATTATTATTATTATTGTTTTTGTTGTTAAAAAGCTAAATTATTATTAGCATATATTTGGAATCAAGTAATCAGTATACTATATGTCAACCATCATTACTATCATTACTATGACCGTAATTATTGCTAACAACGTCGATTTAGAGTAATTATCTATTTTCTTACGTCGACCTCAGAATTTCCGTTGTAGGTCATCCTTCGTGTCTTTGACCTTTGACCTTTAGTGGAGGGTGAGGTTATGGGAGATTTAACCAAGGTGGAGGAGGAGGAGGAGGAGGAGGAAAGGGTGGAGGGGGAGGTAGAGAAGAAGGAGGAGGAGAAAGAGACGGAGGAGAAGGAGGAGGAGAAGAAGGAGGAGGAGAAAGAGAAGGAGGACAAGGAGGAGGAGGAGAAGGAGGAGAAGAAGAAGGAGGAGAAGAAGGTGGAGGGGGAGGTGGAGAGGGGGTGGTGGAGGCGGAGGTGGTGGGGATGGTGGAGGGGATGTGGAGGGGGGGGGGAGGTGAAAAGGGGGAGGGAGTGGAGGGGGAGCAGGTGAAGAAGGGAATTGGAAGGGGGATGGGGGGGAAGACATAGGCGTGGGAGGAGAAAGAGGAAGAGAAGGAGGAAGATGAGAATGAGGATGTGATCGTAGAGGAGGAGAAGAAGGCGGAGGTGGAGCAGGAGGAGAAGGAAGAGAAGGCGAAGGAGAAGGAGGAGAAGAAGGAAGGAAGAAAGAAGCAGAAAAGAAGGAGGAGGAGAAAGAGAAGGAGGAGAAGAAAGAGGAAGAAAAGAAAGAGGAGGAGAAAGAGAATGAAGAGAAAAAGGAGGAGAAAGAGAAGGAGGAAGACATGGCATTCCTTTTAACAGTGTAATTATTGTCTTTTTGTATTTTTTTCCGGTGACCTGCAGAGGGCAAGAGCGACTGAGTTGCATGTTCGTGTTAATTCGTAAACATTTTTTTACGGATGTGTTTGTTTATCATATAGAGTATTGTGTTAGAAAATAACATGTTGCTAAAGGGAATTAAAACATGTGTATGATATTGCATGAAAAAAGTACGAAAAAGTGTGTATCTGGCTAATTATACACGAATATTGTACCAGCATATATGGAAAATAAGAAAAAAAGAGAAAAAGTAACAGGTATAAAGACTCTCACCTCTTCCTATGTTGCGAAAAAAACTGCAAAATGTAAAGAAAAGAAAAGAGAATATGCTTATGTATATTTGTTTCTATGTATATAGTTAACACAAAAAAAGGAAGCAAAATCTGTCCATACCGATATGAAAAAGTAACGAATATTTCCAGTACATTATATTCTTTTCCCCGCATGATTATACAGTGTATATCAACCCCACTTTATATTCATGTATATTTATGATCCCACACGTTTTATACTCAGGGTCCCTTAGCTTCTTTCCCCCTCCCGTATCCCGCCTTCAACATACATCATTTATTGTTTTAACACTAATTGGACCCTTGATATTCAAAGTGCTTAAGTTTGCATAGCAACTTTTTGCACCTTTCTTCACTCTGCAGAATCCTAATACTTTTTTTTTGTCTTTAGAGACTGATATTTCAAGAAATCTTGACTCCCGGAAAAATAGAGAATTAATTGGCATCTGGTAACTGTACCTCATTGCCAGAAAATGGGGAAAAAATAAGTATTTATATATCAATTTGATGTCCAAGATACTCAAATAAGTCCTAGAATTCCAAAACGTCTCGTATAAATAGAATTGAATCTATTAAGTCACAGTATTAGACAAAAAGAGCATATGGAACAATAAATAAAAAAAACAAACAAATATTTTTTACGTGAGTCAGCCATCCAAAGAAAACGGGAATTCTTTCAAGAGATCTTCGTAAGGTTTCTCTCTTTACGTCATCCAGTAATATCTTTTCGGTTATATTTGTCCCGTGATTGTATTTTTATTTAGTCGAATTTCAGGAGCTTATTTCTTAAGATGATTTATATAGAGCAGGGTCGAGAGGTATGAAGAAAAGTGCATTTGTTTGTTTACATTTTGATATGGGAGAGAGCGTTTGTGTGTGTGTGTTTGTGTGTGTGTGTGTGTATGTGTGTGTGTGTGTGTGTGTGTGTGTGTGTGTGTGTGTGTGTGTGTGTGTGTGTGTGTGTGTGTGTGTGTGTGTGTGTGTGTGTGTGTGTGTGTGTGTACGTCTTGATGGTAAGAAGTCTCTTCTAAACGCCATTCTCGTAAATGAGATTATTTGTATCTGATATGACGTGGCAGGTCACACACACACTCTCCCTCTCCTCCCCCTCCCTCCCCCTCTCCCCCCTTTCCTTCCCTCCCTCCCTTCCCCCTTACTTAGTTACGCCCTCCCCCCTTCCTCCCTCCCTCTCCCTCTTATTCCCACCTTAACTGTCCCTCTCCCTTTCCCTCCCTCATACCCTCTCCCTCTCACTCACTCTCCTTCCCACCCTCTCTCTCTCCCTCCTTCCCTCCCTCTCCCTCTCACTCCCTCTCCTTCCCACCCTCTCCTCCTTCCCACCCTCTCCCTCCTTCCCACCCTCTCTCCTCCTTCCCCACTCCTCTCCCTCTCCACTCTCTCTCCCTCTCCCTCCCTCATACCCTCTTACTCTTCCCCCCTCTCCTTCCCACCCTCTCCCTCTCTCCTTCCCTCCCTCATACCCTCTCCCTCTCATCCTTTGATTTGATCTATCTATCTGTCTATCAATCTATCTATCTATCTATCTATCTATCTATCAATCTATCTATCTATCTATCTATCTATCTATCTATCTATCTATCTATCTATCTATCTATCTATCTATCTATCTATCTATCTATCTATCAACCAATCTATCTATCTATCTATCTCTCTCTCTCTCTATCTATCTATCTATAATTTTTTACTCTTAGGTATTCAGTGATGGATATGGGTACATAATAACCCTGAGGGTATTGTAGATATGCAAATTAACTCATCTCTAGGAATATGTTCCAGCCATACGGGTAGTTTGTCTTCTTTTTGTGTCCAATTCAGCGGTGAA
>NC_091564.1:38221193-38228693 GCF_042767895.1 Penaeus vannamei | reverse complement strand
ATAATTACACTCACAACCAAAAGCTTACTTACATACTCACAACCAAAAGCTTACTTACATACACTCACACACAAAAGCTTACTTATATACTAACACTCACAACCAAAAGCTTACTTACATACTTATACTCACAACCAAAAGCTTACACACACACACTAACAACCAAAAACTTACTTACATACTTACACTCACAACCAAAAGCTTACTTACATACTTGCACTCACAACTAAAAGCTTGCATACTTACACTCACAACCAAAAGCTTACTTACTTACATACACTTACAACCAAAAGCTTACTTACATACTTACACACAACCAAAATCTTACATACTTACACACAACCAAAAGCTTACTTACATACTTACACTCACAACCAAAAGCTTACTTACGTACTTACACTCACAACCAAAAACTTACTTACATACTTACACTCACAACCAAAAGCTTACTTACATACTTACACTCACAACCAAAAACTTACTTACATACTTACACTCACAACCAAAAGCTTACTTACATACACTCACAACCAAAAGCTTACTCACATACTTACACTCACAACCAAAAGCTTACACAACGAAAATCTTACATACACACACTCACAACCAAAAGCTTACTTACATACTTACACTAACAACCAAAAACTTACTTACATACTTACACTCACAACCAAAAACTTACTTACATACTTACACTCACAACCAAAACCTTACATACACTCACAACCAAAAACTTACATACTTACACTCACAACCAAAAGCTTACTTACACACACTCACAACCAAAAACTTACTCACATACTTACACTCACAACCAAAAGCTTACTTACACACACTCACAACCAAAAACTTACTTACATACTTACACTCACAACCAAAAGCTTACTTACACACACCTACAACCAAAAAACTTACTTACATACTTACACTAACAACCAAAAACTTACTTACTTACACTCACAACCAAAAACTTACTCACATTCTTACACTCATAACCAAAAGCTTACACTCAACGAAAATCTTACATACACACACTCACAGCCAAAAACTTACATACTTACACTCACAACCAAAAGCTTACTTACATACTTACACTCACAACCAAAAGCTTACTTACACTTACAACCAAAAAACTTACTTACATACTTACACTAACAACCAAAATCTTACTTACACTTACAACCAGAACCAAAAACTTACATACTTACTTACACTCACAACCAAAAGCTTAGAAATTGCATATCGGGAAACGCCAGTTGTCGAAGAATTTTCTCTCTGAAATATGATGTCGAATCTTGGGGTATTTTTTGCGTTCGTGTGATAAATGGGGGAATAGAAGGAGGGAGAATAAAAGCGGGGAATGAGAGAGAACGAGAGTGTAAAAGGCGAAAGAAGAGAAGTAAAAGGAAGGAGAATAAAAGCTGGAGATGATAGAGAATGAGAGAGAATATTGAAATGAATGGAAAGTAATTTTGTGTGATAAATGGGGGAATAGAAGTAGGGAGAATAAAAGCGGGGAGTGAGAGAGAACGAGAGTGTAAGAGGCGGGAGAAGAGAAGTAAAAGGAAGGAGAATAAAAGGGGGAGTGAGAGAGAACGAGAGAGAATATTGAAATGAATGGAAAGTAATTTTGTGTAATAAATGGGGGAATAGAAGAAAATAGAATAAAAGGAGGGAGTGAGAGAGAACGAGAGTGTAAAAGGCGGAAGAAGAGAAGTTAAAGGAAGGAGAAGAAAAGCTGGAGATGACAGAGAACGAGAGAGAATACTGGAATTAATGGAAAGTAATTTTGTGTGATAAATGGGGGAATACAAGTAGGGAGAATAAAAGGAGGGAGTGAGAGAGAACGAGAGTGTAAGAAGCGAAAGAAGAGAAATAAAAGGAAGGAGAAGAAAAGCTGGAGATGATATAGAACAAGAGATAATACTGGAATGAATGGAAAGTAATTTTGTGTGATAAATGGGGGAATAGAGAAAGGGAGAATAAAAAGGGGAGTGAGAGAGAACGAGAGATGATATTAGAATAGATCGTGTATACAGTCGGAAGAAGAGAAATAGAATAAGGAAGGATAAAAGGGGAAGTGATAGAGAACGAACGATAATACTGGAATAGTTCGTGTATGAAGAGAAGAACAGAAATAGAAGGAGGGAGATAAAAAGGGGATAGAGAAAAAGACGTGATACTAGAAGGAATGGAAAGAAGGTTCGTGTAATAAATGGGGGAATAGAAGAAGTCAGAAGAAAAGGGGGAGGTGACAGAGAGCGAGAGAGAATACTGGAATGGATGGAAAATAAGTGATAAATAGGGCGAATAGAAAAAGGAAGAGAATAAAAAGGGGAAGTGATAGAGAACGAGAGAGAATACTGGAATAAATGGAGAGAAGGTTCGTGTAGTAAATGGGGAAGTAGAAGGATAGAGAATAAAAAGGAGATAGAGAATAAGAGATGATACTAGAATGAGAAGAAAGAAGGTTCGAGTAATAGCGAAAGAGGGGGAAACAAAGGAAGGGAAAATAAACAGGGGAAGTGAAAGAGAACGAGAGATAATACTGGAAAGAACGAGAAAGTAGAAGAAAGACGAGAGAAATCGGGAGAATGATAAACAGGCGAAACGAGAAGAAAACGAACATATTTCATGAACCGTAAACGTAGAGGAATATAAGTGGAAAATTGGAAGAATGGAAAGAAAGAGGGAGAAAGACAAGGATGATAAAGATACGGGAAACTTTTCAGAAACAAATCCATTGGAATTATATTATGTCACTCTAAAGTCCCCCGGGCAGTTTATCACTTACACACGTACACACACATGGATATATGTTTATATATGCACACATGTATATGTACACACACACGCACACACACACACACACACACACACACACACACACACACACACACACACACACACACACACACACACACACACACATATATATATATATATATATATATATATATATATATATATATATATATATATATATATATATATATATATATATATATATATATATATAAAGAAACAGGGACAGAAAGCAAGCGAAGTGAAAAAGATTGAGAGAGAAAAAAGGATGTGAAAAGAAAAAGAGAGAAAACAGAGACATACAGAGATAGATAGATAGATAGATAGATAGATAGATAGATAGATAGATAGATAGATAGATAGATAGATAGATAGATAGATAGAGAGAGAGAGAGAGAGAGAGATAACGATAGAGAGAGAGAGAGAGAGAGAGAGAGAGAGAGAGAGACAGACAGAGAGTGAGAGAGTGAGAGAGAGAGAGAGACAGAGAGAGAGAGAGAGAGAGAGAGAGAGAGAGAGAGAGAGAGAGAGAGAGAGAGAGAGAGACAGAGAAACAGAATAGATAGAGAGAGAGAGAGACAGACAGACAGAGAGAGTGAGGGAGGGAGAGAGAGAGAGAGCGAGAGAGAGAGAGAGAGAGAGAGTGAGAGAGAGAGAGAGAGAGAGAGAGAGAGAGAGAGACAGAGAGAGAGAGAGACAGACAGACAGAGAGACAGATAGAGAAATGGAAGGAGGGAAGAGAGGGAAGGAGGAAGGATGCAAGGAGGGAAGAGAGGGAAGGAGGAAGGGAGGGAAGGATGGAGAGAATGTGGAAGAAGATGGAGGGAGTATGGGAAAGGATGAGAGACAGAGGGAAAGAGGGAGGGAAGGTGGGAAGGAGGAAGGGAAAGATGGAAGGGGGGAAGAAGGAAGGGTGGGAAGAGAAAGAAAAGGGAAGGAGGAAAACAGGCAAGGAAGGATGACAAGAGAGGAAGAGAAGGTGGGAAGGAGGAGGGGAAAGATGGAGGAAAGGAAGAAGGAAAGGTAGAAAGAGAATGGAGAAAGAATGAGAGAGAGAGGAGAGAGAGAGAGAGAGAGAGAGAGAGAGAGAGAGAGAGAGAGAGAGAGAGAGAGAGAGAGAGAGAGAGAGAGAGAGAGAGAGAGAGAGAGAGAGAGAGAGAGAGTATGGCAGGAAGGAGGAAAAGAGATAAACGATAGAGAGAGAAAGAGAGAGAGAATGAAAGAAAAAAAGAAGAAAGAAAGAAAGAAAAAACACCCTACCCTCCCACCCCCACCCCCATCCCCCTCACAAAAAAAAAGCTGTTTGCGGGCGTGTGAGGTTGTAGGTGCCGATGGGGGGGGGGGGGGGGGCGTTCACCCTTCACGCGCCCATTAATCACTGACAGACGATATGCTTCAGCAAAGGGGCGGCGGGATGTCTTCCTTACGTGGTCCCTCCGCCGCCCATCATGTCATGTGGGCGTGAGGTGCTTGTATCTCACTGATTTATTGAAGTTTTTTTTTTTTTTTTTTCTCCTGGATAGAAGGAGCTACAGAAACTATGGAATTGAAGTGAAATAGAAAGATTGATAAAAATGGGATAGGAGGATTGATAAAAAAAGGAATGAAATAGAAGGATTGTTAAAAAAATTGGGATAGGTTAACAAAGAATGGGATAGGAAGATTGATAAAAAAAGGAAATATAAAGATTGATAAAAAGGAATGGGATAGGTAGATTGATAAAAAGGATGAAATAGAAAGAATGATGAAGAATGGGATAGGAAGATTGATAGAAAGGAATTCAAATAGAAGGATTGATAAAAAATGGGATAGGAAGATTGATAAAAAAGGAAATATACAGATTGATAAAAAGGAATGGGATAGGTAGATTGATAAAAAGAACAGGATAGAAAGATTGATACAAAAGAATGGGATAGGAAGATTGATAAAAGAGAATGGGATAGGAAGATTGTTAAGAAAAAAATGGGATAGGAAGTTTGTTAAAAAAAGATGAAATAGAAAGACTGATAAAAGAGAATGGGATAGGAAGATTGTTAAGAAAAAAATGGAATAAGAAGATTGATAAAAAAGGATGAAATAGAAAGATTGATAAAAAAAGAATGGTATAGGAAGATTGATAAAAGGGAATGGAATAGAAAGATTGATAAAAAAAGAATGGTATAGGAAGATTGATAAAAAGGAATGGAATACAAAGATTGAAAAAAAACTTAAAATGGGATAGATTGATAAAAAATGAATCACATAGATAGATTGATAAAAAAGAAGGAAATAGAAAGACTGAGAACAGAAAATGAAAGCCAAAGATGGATAAAAAATGTAGCATAGAGCATTGTTGTCCAGACTGGGGTCCGCAACATAGATCATAGGGGTACGTGAACAAACATGGAACACACACGCCTCACATCTCACATTAACTTAAGTAATTTTTCAAGCATTTTGTTATTAATTAATCTTTTTTTTTATTCGTGTATTAAATTCTAATTCATTGACCAACACTTTTTCATAATTAGTATATTATTTGTATTATCCTAAATGGAACAGTTTGTTTAGCCATGGTGGGCGGGGGGTGGGGAGGTGGGGGGGCGGTCCATGGTGGGCGGGGGGTGGGGAGGTGGGGGGGGCGGTCCATGGTGGGCGGGGGGTGGGGAGGTGGGGGGGGCGGTCCATGGTGGGCGGGGGGTGGGGAGGTGTGGGGGGGCGGTCCATGGTGGGCGGGGGGTGGGGAGGTGTGGGGGGGCGGTCCATGGTGGGCGGGGGGTGGGGAGGTGGGGGGGGGGTGGTCCAATGGTGGGTGGGTGGGGGATATGTAACAGTACGAGAAGTTAATAAAGGGTACAATAGGCGAAAATGTTTGGACAACACTGGTATAGAGGATAAGATGGATATGATATGATATATAGTGTATGGTGAGTTACGTTACGTGATGTAATATGATGCAGTAAAAGGGATTCAAAAACACCCGATGAACTGTGCAAAATCGTTTCCAAATTTCCAAATTCTTCTACTTTTGGAGGTCTTTGTTCAGGTACTATACTTTTCGAAAAGTCTTGGCGAAAGCTTCTTTATTTTTCGAGAAGTCTTCGTCAAAAATACTATACTTTTCGAGTTTTTCTGCAAGTACTTTACTTTTTGAAGTCTTAGTCAAAGTTTCTTTATTTTTCGAGGAGTCTTCGTCTAAAAATGCTTTACTTTTCCAGGTATTTTTTCAGGTACTTTGCTTTTCGAAAAGTCTTAGTCAAAGTTTCTTTATTTTTCGAGAAGTCTTTGTCAAAAATACTATACTTTTAGAGGTCTTTGTTGCAAGTACTTTACTTTTTGAAGTCTTAGTCAAAGTTCTTTATTTTTCGTGATGTCTTCGTCTAAAAATGCTTTACTTTTCCAGGTCTTTTTTCATGTACTTTGCTTTTTGAAGTCTTAGTCAAATATTCTTTATTTTTCGAGAAGTCTTTGTCAAAAATACCCTACTTTTCGAGGTTTTCTGCAAGTATTTTATTTTTCTAAAAGTCTTAGTCAAAGTTTCTTTATTTTTCGTGATGTCTCCGTCTAAATATGCTTTACTTTTCGAGGTCTTTGTTGCAAGTACTTTACTTTTTAAAGTCTTAGTCAGTTTCTTTATTTTTCGTGATGTCTTCGTCTAAAAATGCTTTACTTTTCCAGGTCTTTTTTCAGGTACTTTGCTTTTTGAAGTCTTAGTCAAAGTTTCTTTATTTTTCGAGAAGTCTTCGTCAAAAATACTATACTTTTAGAGGTCTTCGTTGCGAGTACTTTGCTTTTTGAAGTCTTAGTCAAAGTTTCTTTATTTTTCGAGGAGTCTTCGTCTAAAAATGCTTTACTTTTCCAGGTCTTTTTTCAGGTACTTTGCTTTTTGAAGTCTTAGTCAAAGTTTCTTTATTTTTCGAGAAATCTTTGTCAAAAATACTATACTTTTCGAGGTCTTCGTTGCAAGTACTTTACTTTTCGAAAAGTCTTAATCAAAGTTTCTTTTCTTTTCGTGATGTCTTCGTCTATAAATGCTTTACTTTTTGAGGTCTTTGTCCTTAAATATCTCTACCTTTCGAAACGGCTTCATCTAAATTCCTTTGCTTTACGAAAAGGTTTGGGGCAAATTTCTCTACTTTTCGAGACACTTTCGTCCTAATTGGCTTTACTTTTCGACAGGTCTTCATCCGAATTATTTTGTTTCGACATCGACCCAAAATCTTTACTCTAACAAGTCTTCATCTGAATTATTTTACGTTTCGTCCCAAAATCTTTACTTTTTGACAAGTCTTCATTCGAATTATTTTACGTTTCGACATCGACCCAAAATCTTTACTTTTTGACAAGTCTTCATCCGAATTATTTTACATTTCGAGATACTTTGTCTAAAAATGTTTTACTTCTCGAGAGATCTTTATCTTTAAATCTCTACCTTTCGACAGGGTTTCAGCCAAATTCCTTTACTTTTCGAGACACTTCGTTCCCAAATTGACCATACTCTTCAACAATTCTTCATCCAAATGCCTCTACTTTTCGAGACACTTCGTCCCAAAATCTTTACTTTTCGACAAATCTTCCAAAATTCTTTAACATTTCGAGAGACATCGTCCCAAAATTTTTACTTTTTGACAAATCTTCATCCAAATGCCTCTACTTTTCGAGACACTTCGTCCCAAAATCTTTACTTTCCGACAAATCTTCCTAATTTCTTCACCT
>NC_091564.1:38208693-38211193 GCF_042767895.1 Penaeus vannamei | reverse complement strand
GCTCGATCTCTTGACCGTGTCTATGTTTTTTCCCCCTTGTTTATCCCCGCCTTCCTTCTTCCTGTGTTCTTCCTCTGTTTTTATCTTTGTGTCACCATCTGGCTGACGCTCTCCCTTTCTTTCTCATTATCTTTATGTGTTTCTTTCTTTGTCATGTTTTTTTTTTCGTTCGTCCTTCTCTTCCGTCTTTTCTTTCTTCTCTCTCTCTCTCTCTCTCTCTCTCTCTCTCTCTCTCTCTCTCTCTCTCTCTCTCTCTCTCTCTCTCTCTCTCTCTCTCTCTCTCTCTCTCTCTCTCTCTCTCTCTCTCTCTCTCTCTCTCTCATCTCTCGCCTCCTCCCTAAGCCCCCCCATTACATCCCTTTCTCCAACCTTCCTCCCTTCCTCTCTCTCTCTATCTATCTCCTCCCTCCTTTCTTCATCTCTCTCTCTCTCTCTCTATCTCTCTCTCTCTCTCTCTCTCTCTCTCTCTCTCTCTCTCTCTCTCTCTCTCTCTCTCTCTCTCTCTCTCTCTCTCTCTCTCTCTCTCCCTGCCTCCCTCCCTCCCTCCCTCCTTCCCCCCCTCTCTCTCTCATCCCCCAACTCCTTCCTTCCCCTCCATCCCTCCCCAATTCCCCATCCTTCTCTCTCCCTTCCTCCGCATGATTTCCACCTGACACGAGAAACAAGAGGTTCCCCCTTGACCTTACTTATCAGAAGGAGAAGCTCGGGGTGATGTATTTCGCCTCGTGGAATTCAACTGTAGTCTCCTTCGAGTCTCCTTGTATTTATACACTGAAGTTAGTTTTTGATAAGCCGGCGTTTTGTGGGGTTTTGATAGCGTGGTTCGCGTGGGCAGCTGTCGTGAGAAGAATGGGAGTGGGTGTGGGGGTGGAAATGGGGTGGGGTGGGGGTGGGGTGGGGTGGGTGATAAGGATGGAAGTTGGGTGGGGTGGGTGGGGTGGGGTGGGGGTGGAGGAGGTGGGGTGGGTTGATAAGGATGGAAGTTGTTGGCAGTGTGAAATGGTTTGATATTGGAGGGAATGGTTGTGAAAGAGATATTGATGATGATGGTTGTTGCAGTGATGATGGTTAATGATGATAAAGATGGTAATGATGATGATGATGATGGTCATTGCTGTGATGATGGTTGGTGATGGTAATGGTAGCAATGACGATGATAATGATGATGATGGATATTGCTGTGATGATGGTTAATGATGATAATGATGGAAATGACGATGATAATGACGATGATGGTTATTGCAGTGATGATGGTTGGTGATGATAATTATGGCAATAACGATGATAATGATAATGATGGTTATTACACTAATGATAATTAATGATAATAATTGCAGTGATGATGGTTAATTATGATAATTATGGCAATAACGATGATAATGATAATGATGATTATTACACTAATGATAGTTAATGATAATAATTGCAGTGATGATGGTTAATGAAGATCATAATGGCAATGACGATGATAATGACGATGATGATTACTGCAGTGATGATGGTTAATGATGATAATGATGCCAATGACGATGATAATGATAATGATGGTTATTTCACTACTGACAGTTAATGATAATAATTGCAGTGATGACGGTTAATGATGATAATGATGCCAATGACGATGATAATGACGATGATGGTTATTACACTAATGATGATATTTAATGTTAATGATGATAATGATGATGTTGTAGGGAATGTTGTGAATGTCTGAAAAGTTGAAATGTTGTGAAAAGTTGAAGAGAATGTTACGAAAGAGATTGTAAGGATGACGATGATAATAATGATATGTTCATGATGATAATTATGTAATGGTAATTGACGATGATAATAGTGGCAATGGCTGACAGGAGAGAAAGACAGAGAAAGGCCAAGAATAGGATAGACGAACAGAGAAAGGCAGAGAAAAGCCGATAAAAGGATAAATAGAGAAAAGAAATAGAGAGAGAGAGAAAAAACAAGATTCAGATAGAGAAAAACTGAAAGAGAAAAGCCGATAATTGGATATAGAGAGAAGAGAAAGACAAATAAAGGACAAGGATCGGATAGACAGAGAAGAGAATGACAGAAAAAGAGAGAGAGAGAGAAAGACCGATAATCAGATAGACATAAAAGAGAGACAAAGAAAGACAGAGAAAGAGAGAGAAAGACCGATAATCAAATAGACAGAGAAGAGAGACAGAGAAATACAGAAAAAGACAGAGAAAACACGATAATCGGATAGACAGAGAAGAAAAAGACAGAGAAAAACCGATAATCGGATAGAAAGAGAAGAGAAAAACAAAGACCAATAATCAGATAGACAGAAAAGAGAGACAGAGAAAGGCCGATAATCAAATAGGCAGAGAAGAGAAAAACAGAGAAAGACAGAAAGACAGAGAAAGACCGATAATCAGATAGACAGGGAAGAGAAAAAAACAGAAAAACAGAAAAAAAGACAGAGAAACACCGATAATCGGATAGACAGAGAAAGACCGATAATCGGGTAGACAGAGAAGAG
>NC_091564.1:38201193-38203693 GCF_042767895.1 Penaeus vannamei | reverse complement strand
AGAGAGAGAGAGAGAGAGAGAGAGAGAGAGAGAGAGAGAGAGAGAGAGAGAGAGAGAGAGAGAGAGATAGAAAGAGAGAGAGAGAGAGAGAGAGAGACTGATAGATAAATAGATAGATAGACAGACAGATAGATAGATAGAGAGAGACAGGAAAGAGAAGAAAGATGAATAGTTCAACAAACAGACAAACAGACAAAAAAGATCGAAAGATAAAACGAAAGAACGATAACAAAAGAACACAAAAGAGAAGAAGAAGAAGAAAAAAAAAAAGATAAATGGAGAGAGAGAAACAGAGAAGAGAATAGGACGAAAGACTCGCACGAGAAACACCGCACAGCCTCTCCCGCTCGCCTTTGTTCGACCTATTTTATGACACAACACAGCACACGAGAGCTCTCCCCCACCCCCTCAGCCACCCCCACCTCCACCCCCGCGAGGCAACACCTCCTCCTCCTCTCCTCCTCCCCCGTGAGACAGCTCCCCCTCCTCCCTCCTCCCCTCGTGAGCCAACCCCTCCTCCTCCTCTCCCCGCGAGACAGCTCCCTCCCCCCTCGAGAGCCTCCCCCCTCCTCTCCCCGCGATCCAACACCCCCTCCCCACCCCCTCGAGACGACTCTCCCCCCCAACCCACCCCCGCGAGCCAACACCCCCTCCCAACCCCGTGAGCTAACACCCCTCCCCACCCCCCGCGAGCCAACTACCCCCCTTCCTCCTCCCTTCGTCCCTCCTCGCTCCATTCCTTACCCTCCGACTACCACCCCTAAGACACCCCCCCCACGCCCTCTCCTAAGAAAATCCCCCTCCCCCTCCCCCTCCCACCCCTACCTGCCTAACCCCCGCCCTTCCCCTGTAAGCTACCCTCTTCAGGTCCCCTCCCTTTCCCTCCCCCCCTATCCCCCTCTTCTTCCCTCCCTCCCCCCCTCAATCCCGACACTCTCACCCTTCTCCCTTGGGGCTTAACTTCCCTCCACCCCCTCCTCTCATCTCCCCCTCCCTCCCTCCCTCCCCTTCCCTCCCTCGGGGTTTTAACTCACTCTCCCTCATCCTCTTTCAACCCTCCTCCCTCCCCTCTCCCCTCCCTCTCACACCCCCAACACTAGCCCTCCCCCCTCCCCACCCTCCCTCCCTCCCTCCCTCCTCTACTCCCCTCATCCCCCCCTTTCCTCCCTCCCTCCTCTAGCATACATAGTGTTCTCTCCATCATTTTCCTCTCTCTCTCTTCTCTTCTCTCCCTCTTACATATTCTATCTTCCGTTTTTCCTCCTCCGATAATCCAATTCTTTTATCCATATATATGTATATATTTTCTCACTTCTGCTATCCACTACGTTTATCAACCTATCTTGTTTTTAAAAGGATAAACGATCAAGTTGACAAGACACTCGAAGATCAGCTTAGGGATAATATTATACTTGGTTTCAGGGAAATTATGGCGATATAGAAAGAGATAGAAAGAGATAAATGGGTAGATAGAGAGATAGACAGACAGATAGATAGACAGATAGATAGACAGACAGACAGATAGATAGATAGATAGAGATAGATAGATAGATAGATAGATAGAAATAGAGAGAGAGAAGATAGATAGATAGATAGAGAGAGAGAGAAAGAGAGAGAGAGAGAGAGAGAGAGAGAGAAGAGAAGAGAAGAGAAGAGAAGAGAAGAGAGAGAGAGAGAGAGAGAGAGAGAGAGAGAGAGAGAGAGAGAGAGAGAGAGAGAGAGAGAGAGAGAGAGAGAGAGAGAGAGAGAGAGAGAGAGAGAGAGAGAGAGAGAGAGAGAGAGAGAGAACGAGAAATAGCTGTATTAGATAAACCCTGATTCAATATTTTGATTATATCGCATTTTCTTGTTTGGCTTGGTAACACTCTCCCCCTCTTTCCTTCTTTTTTTTCTCTCTCTCCTACTCTCTCTCTCTTCCTTTCTTGCTCCACCCCCTCTCTCTTTCCCTCTCTCTCTCTCTTTCTCTCTCTTCCCCCTTCTCTCTCTTCATTCTCTCTCTCTCTCTCTCTCTCTCTCTCTCTCTCTCTCTCTCTCTCTCTCTCTCTCTCTCTCTGTCTCTCTCTCTCTCTCTCTCTCTCTCTCTCTCTCTCTCTCCCTCCTTCTCCCCCTCTCTTCTTCATCATCCTCTCTCCCTCTCCCTCCCCACCCCATCTCTCCTCCTCCTCCACCTCCTTCATCTCCTCCTCCATCCACCTCACCCTCCACCTCTTCCTCTCTCTCCCTCCTTTATCTCCTCTCTCTCTCTGCTTACCCAATCTTCTCTCCTCATCCTCCTCATGACGTCACACTGGACACCATCAGCGCTCCTGGAGTTATGAGGCGAACTGCGAATGACTTTATTTTCCTCACACAGTTGCATCGGCGGCTGGTGTTGAGGTCGTGCTTGGGGTGGAGATGTCGTAAAAAGGAATTCGGGGAGTGGGGTTGTAACGGTGGTGGTGGTGGTGTGGTATGGTGACTGGTCTGGTGTGGTGTGGTGTGGTATAGTGTGGTATGGTAT
>NC_091564.1:38176193-38183693 GCF_042767895.1 Penaeus vannamei | reverse complement strand
CGCAGACACAGTCACACACACACACAAAGTATCATACGCGTACACTCATTCATTCTCTCTGTCTTTCTCTCTCTGTCTCTGTCTCGCTATATATATATATGCATACACACACACACACACACACACACACACACATACACACACATATATATACATATACAGATAGCTAGATAGCTAGATAAAAAGATAGACAGACATATATAGAGAGATGGGTAGTTAAATGAATATAAAGACGGAAAGAGTAAGAGAGAGAGAGAGAGAAAGAGAGAGAGAGAGAGAGAGAGAGAGAGAGAGAGAGAGAGAGAGAGAGAGAGAGGAGAGAGAGAGAGAGAGAGAGAGAGAGAGAGAGAGAGAGAGGAGAGAAGAGAGAGAAAAGAGAGAGAGACAGAAAAGAAGAGAAAAGAAGAAAGAGAGAGAGAGAGAGAGAGAGAGAGAGAGAGAGAGAGAGAGAGAGAGAGAGAGAGAGAGAGAGAGAGAGAGAGAGAGAGAGAGAGATAACGAGAGAGAGAGAGAGAGGAGACAGACAGAGAGAGAGACAGAAGAGGAGAGAGGAGAGAGAGAAAGGAGAGAGAGAGAAAGAGAGAGAGAGAGAGACAGACAGACAGACAGACAGACAGAAAACAGACAGAAAGAAAGAGAAAAAGAGAGAGAGAGAGACTGAGGCTCCTTCAACGTGTAAATATTGTAATACTTTAAGAAGTCTTGGAAGGTGTGAAGGAGAAAGGGGGAGGGGGAGGGGGAGGAGGAGGAGAGGGATAAGAAGAACAGGAAAAGGGAAAGAAGAAAAAGAAATAGAAAGAGGTGAGGAGAGAGAGACAAAGATAGAGAAGAAGGAGGAGAGAGAGACAAAGATATGAGAAGAAGGTGAGAGAGAGGAGAAAAGATATGAGAAGAAGGTGAGGAGAGAGGGAGAGAAAGAGCAAGGAGAAGGAGGAGGCGAGAGAAAGGAAATGAGGGGATGGAAGAGGGGAGAAGGAAGAGGGTAGAAGAGGAGGGGAAATAAGAAGGAGGGGAAAGCATAGAGGAAGAAGGAGAAGGGAGATTAAGGAGGGAGCGATGAGGGGTGGGGAAGGAGAAGGGAGGGGAAGAGAAGAGAGAAAGGACGATCATGAGAAAGGAGGGAGAGGGGAGGGAAGAGAAAAGTGAGTGAAGAGGAGATGAAGTGAAGGGAAGAGGAAGGAGAAGGGAAAGAGAGAGGAGAGGAGAGGAAAAAGAGAAGGTGGAATTAAGAAGTGAGAACAAAAGGGAAAACAAAGGAAGAGAAAATAAAAGAAAATGGAAGAAAGGAGGAAGGAGGAAGAAGGAAGAAAAGAAGAGAAAAAGAAGAAAGAAGAAGAGAGGGACGAGAGAAAGAGAAAAAAAAAACAATAGGAAGAAAAAGAAGAAATTCACAATCAAATAAAAAACAAAGAAAGAACGACATAAATGAAAAAAAAAGAAAGACAAAAACAAGAATACCCAAAGAAAAAGAGAAAAGAGAGAAAAGAGAAGTGGATAAGAGAAATAGCAGAAGGAGAAGAAAACTCCCCAAGTTAGCCCACGAGCCCAAGTTGGACGGGAAAGCGAAGTCAAGTTGTTTGTATGCATATGGTGTCGCCGAGAAGAAGACGAAAGCTTAGAGTTTTGAGGAAGAAAAGAAAAGAAAAGAAAAGAAGAAGGATAGGAGGAGAGAAAGAGGAATGAGGGAGAGAGAGAGGGAAGGGGAAGTAAACATGGGAATAATGAGAATGGTGAAGAAGTAAAGGAGAGAAAAATGAGGAATGAGGGAGAGAGAGAGGGATAAACAGGGAATAATGAGAATGGTGGAGAAGATGATGGTGATGGTGGTGGTGAAATATATATATATATATATATATATATATATATATATATATATATATATATATATATATATATATATATATATATATATATATATATATATATATATATATATTATATATATTATATTATATATATATGTATATACATATACATAATCACATATACATATACATATACATACATACATACATACATACATACATATATATATATATATATATATATATATATATATATATATATATATATATATATATATATATATATATATATGCATGTCCGTATGTATGCACGTTTATATAAAATAAAATAAATATGAACGATTAAAAAGAAAAAAAAAATATCATCTTGGGTTCAGGTACTTATATCTAATAATTGTGAAGGTAATAAATCTTGAGATGAAAGGAAGGATAATAGGAAATTTTTTCCTTTTTAATACCCACGGACGAAGAGAGGGGGGAAGGGAGAGATAGGAGGGAATATTATATATATATATATATATATATATATATATATAATATATATATATATATATATATATTTTTTTTTATATAATAAAATATATATATATATATATATATTATATATATATATATATTTTATTTTATATATATATATATATATTATTTTTATATATTTTTTTTATAATAAAATATATATATATATATATATATATATATATAAAATATATATATATATATATATATATATATTAAATAATATTATAATAAAAAACACACACACACAACACAACACACACACACACACACACACACACACACATATATATATATATATATATATATATATATATATATATATATATATATATATATATATATATATATATATATATATATATATATATATATATATATATATATATATATGTATATATACAAAAATATATATATTTATATATATAATATATATTTATAATATATATTATTTTTTTATAAATATTATAAATATATTATACCAAAAGCCTTTTATAATATATTAAAAATATCATTTCAAAATTTCATCTTTTTAAAATAACTTTTTATTCTATTTAAAATGATAAACATGTAGCATATCTAATGTAAGTCAAATAAAAAATGATAAAAAACACAAATTATGCCTCTCTGTTTAATTTCAAATTCATATCTGGTTAAAATCAGGATATCTCTGATATTTCCCCCTCATTATTCATTTAAAACCCAAACCCTTCTAGACATCATTATAATCACTCCCCTTTTAACAATAAATTTTGCTATATTGACGACATAGCAAAAAAAAAAAAAAAAAGCATTTCAGTAACCATCATTATATATATTATATATATATATATATATATATATATATATATATATATATATATATATATATATATATATATATATATATATATATATATGTATGATTTCTCACCTTTTCATATAATTCGTTTATTGCTTGATGGCGCTGTGAATACCAGATTTACATATTCAGTGCATTCCATCGTCTTCAAACTAACAGGTTATCCTGATCATGTTTATACTGAATATACTGAAATATACTGAATCCATCAGACGAAATCCTCAGGGACTTCAAAATAATCAAATTAATAATGGGAATTTCCTGCATACCGTTATTACTATGTAAGCTCAAAAGTGTTAAATCAAATCTAACCAACGTTTTCGGGCTTTTAGATTAAACAAAGTCTGTGATTGGTCAAGGCTCGGGCAAGCTTTCTCCTGATTGGTTAATATTCGCGAGCAAGTATGGCTACCAGACGAGAAGTTCACCGGACTTGTAAATCTTTCTTTTATGCGATCTAAGACTGGATTTATGGGATGGGATAAAATGTTTCTTTTATAAAGAAAGGAAGGAAGGGAAAAAAAGGAAGAGAAAGAGAAAAAAAGAAAAAAGAAAAAAAAGAAAAAAAAAAAAAAAAAAAAAAGAAAGAAGGAAGGAAGAAGAAAAAAAAGGGAAAAGGGAGGAAAAAGGAAGAGGAAAATGGAAAAAAAGGTATATGTTATAAGGGAAAGGGATGAAAGATGTGTACATATAACAAGTATAAGGGATATTCCACACATAAAAAAACACACATCAAACAACCCCAAAAAAAATTAAAATACATAAAAAAAAAAAAACACACACACAATATATAAATAGATGTGTTTTTTTGTTTTATATAGATATAAATTGAAATTTTTAAATATATATATTTGATATAGATAGATGCAATAGATATAAATACACACAAAACACACACACACACAACCCCCCACACACACACACACAAAAACACACACACACACACACACACACACACAACAACACACACACACACACACACACAATATATATATATTTTTTTTATATATATAAATATATAAATATATATATAATTTTAAAAACAAAAAAAATAAACACACACACACACACACACACACACACACACACACACACACACACAAAAATAATATATATATATATATATATTTTATATATATATATATATATATATATATATATATATATATATATATATATATATATAATATATATTTTGGTTTATGTAATTTTATTTATTTTGTTTTTAAAAAATCCTAAAATTTATTATATTAATATAATATTAAAAAATAATATAAAAATATTTATATATATTATTTATATATTATATTTTTATTGTATGATGTAGAGGAGAGAATTATTTATTTAATAAATTATATAATTTATTATATAATAAATAAAAATTGTGTTGTGGTTGTTTGTGTTGTTTAGAGGGATTGGGGTTGTCATAAATCACTTAAACAAAATAATTTTTTATTTAATTTAAATATATTTTTTTTTAATTTAAAAAATCTCTCATTATTAATATTTATAAAAATATTTTATTTAATTTAAAAATAGGGTGGTTTTATGTTTTCTAAATTTCAAAAATCCTCATTTTCCAAACTTCAAAACCCGACCAAAGCTGAACATGAAAGGGCGTTCGGGGTCAAACCCTGTCAGAGCCTTTATTGTCAGGTTCGGGGCGCCAAGGAGAGGTCCCTGTGCGTTTTGAATAGATTGGATGATCGGGTGGGTGGGGGGGGTATGGGGCGAAGGGTTAAAAGAATGGGGTGGGGTTTTTGGGGGTATTTTTGGTTGGGAAAATGGATGGGGTTTTGTGGTGGTTCGAATCGTTCAAAATAAGGGTATTCGTGGGTGTTCGAATTCCTTTTAAAGAAGGGGTTTTTTGGGTGTTCGAATGCGTTCAAAGAAGGGTCCTCTGGGGTGTTCGAATGCGTTCAAAAGAAGGGGTGTTTTATGGTGCGTTCGAATCGTTCAAATAGGGGTTTATGGGGGCGTTCGGGAAAGCGTTCAAAAAGGGTGTCTCGTGGTGTGTTCGAATGCGTTCAAAATAAGGGTTGTTCGGTGGGTGTGTTCCGAATGCGTTCAAGAAGGGGTCTCTTGGTGCGTTCGAATGCGTTCAAATAAGGGTGTTTATGGGCGCGTTCGAATGCGTTAAAAAAATAAGGGTTGTTCGATGGGTCTCGTTCGAATGCGTTCAAAATAAGGGTCTCTTGTGGTGCGTTCGAATCGTTCAAAGAAGGGTTCTCTCAGGGGTGCATTCGAATGCGTTCAAAAAAGGGGCTGGTGCTCATCGTTAAAAGGGGTGTAGGGCTTCGAATGCGTTCAAAATAAGGGGTCTCTCATGGTGCGTTCGAATGCGTTCAAAATAAGGGGTCTCTCATGGTGCGTTCGAATGCGTTCAAAATAAGGGTTGTTCGTGGGTGTGTTCGAATGCGTTCAAGAGAAGGGGTCTCTTGTGGTACTCGTGTTCGAACGCGTCAGAACTCGGACAAAGAATGATCATGATTCAGACATGTACAAACGTGTTTTGACATGACATGAAATAGACAAAATGTATCTATCTATGCATATCTATATGTCTATTGAACTTTCTATCTGTTTATCTGCCTATGCGCATATCTACTTATCTATCTATCTCTCCGTCTATCTGTCTATCCATCTGTCTATCTATCGGTCTATCTAGCCATCTAATCTGTCTATCCACTTGCCTACTTATCTACTATTCTGACTATCATATCTTTAACATCTCGGCCTCACACATAAAACACAAAAACAAGAAAAGAAAACCAAAAAAAAAAAAAAAAAAAAATCAAAATAAAGTCCGTATCCTAATGGCTTTTTTTTGAGAAATAAAATAGTCAAAATATTTTCCCAAAAGCAAAGGTACTTCTACTATTGATGTTCACCGTAGTGTTCGTGCCACAGCGCTGAGTCGATAGCTTAGTCTGTTGATAAAATGTTTGTGTAGTTGTGTGGAACTATTAGTTTTTTTTTTGTACTACACACATGTTCGACATTTTGTTATTGGCAATTGCAAAAGCAGATTACATACATGCATTCACAGTACATGCCTATCCAAGTGTATATACAAAGTAGATATGTATATATATATATATATATATATATATATATATATATATATATATATCTATATATATATATATATATATATATATATATATATATATAGATAGATAGATAGATAATAGAAGATATGTATAATTTTGTTATAATTTAACACACAACAACAAACAAACAAATATGTTTCTCTTTTTATTCTTTTTTATTTTTATTCTTTGATAAGATTTATATATTAAGTTTATATGTATGGGAAAAATATTCACACCCTCCATCTCATCCTTTTATTTATCCCTTTTTATATAATTCCCATATGTTTGTATTATACATCTATCCTTCATTTTCTTAAGCTATCATCTATCTATTATTATTTGTTTTGTACCTATAATTTTAACTGCTTATACCCCTCTACTATTTATTTTTCACTGAATATTTTTTTATCCAATGTTTTTTTTATTTAACCTATTTATTTTTATTGTAATTTTATCTATCAGTTAGTTAATCATCAAACATCTATCTTCATCTACATTATCTATCTGTCACTTATTATTCCCCCTTTTTTCCATCACTACTATTCCATTTTCCTTTTTAATTTTCTTCTCCCAATCCAATTTTCTTTTTCCTCTCTCTTTTTTCCTTTTTTTTTTTTCCCCTTCCCCTTTTTCTTCATTCTGCATTTTTTTCCATTTTTCCCTTTTTTCCTCATTTATTTCACTCCCTTTCCCCCATTTTTTCCTCTCCACTTCGTTCCCCCATTCTTCCCTTTCATTTTTCCCCCCTTTTCCCCTTTTTCCATTTCTTATTTTCCCTCTCCTTTCTCCCCTTTTTCATTTCCCCTTCTCCCTCTCTTTGTCTTACCTCTCTATTTTTCCATTTCCCCTTTCTCTTCTCTTTTCTCCCCTTTTCCCCCATCCTTTCCATTTTTCATCCCTTTTTATCTTCTTCTCTTCCCCTTTTCCCTCATTTTCCATTTTCATCCTTCTCCATTCATTTTTTCTTTTCCCCCCTTCTCCCCCATCCCCTCCATTTCTCATCCTTCTCCATTTTTATCCTCCCTTCTCTTCAATTTTTCCAGATCCCGCCAATCGTAAAATTTTCCGTGAATGAATCTGGCGCGGTAAAAATATAAGTATTGAAAGAGACTTGATCTTTTTTAGGCCCAAAAAAAAAGAGGATCTATTTGGGTTTTCTTTTTTTTAAAGGGTTTATTTTCTTTTATAGGGTTATATAGTTGTTGTTGTTTTATTTTTTTTATTGTTGGTAATGGAAAAGGTA
>NC_091564.1:38173078-38175693 GCF_042767895.1 Penaeus vannamei | reverse complement strand
AAAGAAGACATGAGAAGAAGGTGAGGAGAGAGGAGACAAAGATATAGAGATGAGAAGAGGTGAGGAGAGAGGAGGCAAAGAGATGAGAAGAAGGTGAGGAGAGAGGAGACAAAGATATGAGAAGAAGGTGAGGAGAGAGGAGATAAAGATATGAGAAGAAGGTGAGGAGAGAGGAGACAAAGATATGAGAAGAAGGTGAGGAGAGAGGAGACAAAGATATAAGAAGAAGGTGAGGAGAGAGGAGACAAAGATATGAGAAGAAGGTGAGGAGAGAGGAGACAAAGAGATGAGAAGAAGGTGAGGAGAGAGGAGACAAATATATGAGAAGAAGGTGAGGAGAGAGGAGACAAAGATATGAGAAGAAGGTGAGGAGAGAGGAGACCAAGATATGAGAAGAAGGTGAGGAGAGAGGAGACAAAGATATGAGAAGAAGGTGAGGAGAGAGGAGACAAAGATATGAGAAGAAGGTGAGGAGAGAGGAGACAAAGATATGAGAAGAAGGTGAGGAGAGAGGAGACAAAGATATGAGAAGAAGGTGAGGAGAGAGGAGACAAAGATATGAGAAGTGGAGGAGAGAGGAGACAAAGATATGAGAAGAAGGTGAGGAGAGAGGAGACAAAGATATGAGAAGAAGGTGAGGAGAGAGGAGACAAAGATATGAGAAGAAGGTGAGGAGAGAGGAGACAAAGATATGAGAAGAAGGTGAGGAGAGAGGAGAGAAAGAGCGAAAGGGGAGAAGGGGGAGGCGAGAGAAAGGAAATGAGGGGAGGGGAGAGAGAGAAGGAAGAGGGGAGATAAGGAGGAGGAAATAAGAAGGAGGGAATGCATAGAGAAAGAAGGAGAAGGAGAGATTAAGGAGGGAGCGATGCGGGATGGGGAAGGAGAGAAGGGAAAGAGAAGAGAAGAAGAGAAAGGACGATCATGAGAAAGGTGGGAGAGGGGAGGGAAGAGAGAAGTGAGTGAAGAGGAGATGAAGTGGAAGGGAAGAGGAAGGAGAAGGGAAGAAGAGAGAGGAGAGGAGAGGAGAAGAAGAGAAGGTGTGTAATTAAGAAGTGAGAACAAAGGAAGACAAAAGGAAGAGAAAATAAAGTAATGAAAATGGAAGGAAGGAAGGGAGGAAGGAGGAAAGAGAAGGAAGAAAAAGAAGAGAAAAGGAAGAAAGAAGAAGAGAGGGACGAGAGAACGAGAGAGAAAAAAAAAACAATAGGAAGAAAAAGAAGATATTTACAATCAAATGAAAAACAAAGAAAGAACGACATAAGAGAAAAAAAGAAGAAGAAGAAAGACAAAAACAAGAATACCCGAAGAAAAAGAGAAAAGAGAGAAAAGAGAAGTGGATAAGAGAAATAGCAGAAGGAGAAGAAAACTCTCCAAGTTAGCCCACGAGCCCAAGTTGGACGGGGAAGCGAAGTCAAGTTGTCTGTATGCATATGGTGTCGTCGAGAAGAAGACGAAAGCTTAGAGTTTTGAGGAAAAAAAAAAAAGAAAAGAAAAGAAGAAGGATAGGAGGAAAGAAAGAGGAATAAGGGAGAGAGAGAGAAGGGGAAGTAAACATGGGAATAATGAGAATGGGGAAGAAGTAAAGAAGAGAAGAATGAGGAATGAGGGAGAGAGAGAAGGGGAAGTAAACATGGGAATAATGAGAATGGTGGAGAAGATGATGGTGATGGTGGTGGTGAAATATATATATATATATATATATATATATATATATATATATATATATATGTATATATATATATATATATATATATATATATATATATATATATATATATATATATCATATATATGTATATGTATATGTATATGTATATACATATACATATACATATACATATACATATACATACATACATACATACATACATACATATATATATATATATATATATATATATATATATATATATATATATATATATATATATATATATATATATATATATGCATGTCCGTATGTATGCACGTTTATATAAAATAAAGTAACAATATGAACGATTGAAAGAAAAACAAAATATCATCTTGGGTTCAGGTACTTATATCTAATAATTGTGAAGGTAATAAATCTTGAGATGAAAGGAAGGGATAATAGGAAATTCTTTCCTTTCAGTGCACCCACGGACGAAAGAGAAGGAGGGAAGGGAGAGATAGGAGCGGAGATATATATATATATATATATATATATATATATATATATATATATATATATATATATATATATATATGTGTGTGTGTGTGTATACATACAAATATATATATATATATATATATATATATATATATATATATATATATATATATATATATATATATATATATATACATATGTGTGTGTGTGTATACATACAAATATAAATATATATATATATATATATATATATATATATATATATATGTATATACATATATATAAATACATACTTATACGTACACACACACACACACACACACACACACACACACACACACACACACACACACACACACACACATATATATATATATATATATATATATATATATATATATATATATATATATATATATATATATATATATATATATATATATATATATATATATATATATATATATATATGTATATATACACA
>NC_091564.1:38165578-38168078 GCF_042767895.1 Penaeus vannamei | reverse complement strand
TCTGCATCTGTTATTACTACTAATATTATTACTATTACTATTACTACTAATGATGATTATGGTAATGCTGATGATGATAGTATTCGTGAAAACAGAATAGTAATAATGAGGATAATAGTGATAATAAAGATAGTAATAATAATAATAATATGTATGCGATTAATAATGACAATAGTAAAGATAACAGTTAGGACAATAATAATCATAATAATTATAACAACAATGTTATTGAAAACAATAATGATAACTATTATTACCATCATCATAATAGAAACAATGATCATAGTACTACTACTACTACTACGTATGATAATAATAATAATAAAAAAATAATGACAACAGCAAAAGTAATAATGATACTACTACTACAACTACTACTAATTTCCTTCATTATCATTATCTTTGTAATGATAGCAATAATGATGGTAATAATGATAATGATAATGATGAAAATGGTAATGATAAAAAATATGATAACGATGATGATAATGATAATGATAATAATGCTAATGATAGTAATGATAAGGCGAAAATATAATGATATTAATAATGACATGCTAATGATAATAATAACAACAATAATGATAATAACAATAATAATGATAATGATGTTAATAGTAATAGTAGTAGCAATAGTAGTAGTAGCAGTAGTAATTATCATTATTATTGTTATTATTATTATTATAATAATGATAATAACAGAAATAATGATAATAATAGCTATAATGATAAACACAATAATGATAATGATAATATCAATGATAATGAAACTATTATAGTTATCACAATAATGATAATGGTAATGAAGATAATGACAATGATAGCAATAATGATAATAATAACAAAAATATCAAAAAATAACACCAATAACAATAACAGTAACAATAACAGTAATATTAATTATGATACTACAAGAAATCTGATATCATCATCATTATCACTGTTATTCCCGATGCTGTTGCTATTAATACCACCATTCCCTCAATCATTTGTGACAGATATGATCATAAAATTTCAAAATTTTCGCTGGAGTATCAAATGGTCATGACAGCAATGAACATACTATTGAATATTAATGCCAATTGACATCTGAGTAATTGGGGAATGTGCTGTGTGACTGTCAAATATGCTGGAGGTCACGTGACTGCTTTGCTATTAGTGGGATGTAATTTGGAAAAAAAAGGGTTGAGTTTTATGGCCTAATTTGATACATGGGTTAAAGTATAGAAAAAAAGTAACATGATAAAAAGCAATAAGAATAAGAAGAAAAACGACAAAAAGAACAATCACAAAAACAAGAGCAACAATAGCAACATTAACAACAGCAACAACATTAACAAAGGTAACAACAACAACAACAATAATGATAATAACGACAAAAAACAATAATAACAACAATGATAACAGCAAAACCAATAATAACAACAAAAACAATAATAACAACAACTACAGTAACAACAATAACAATAACAACAGCAACATTTGCAACAACATTATCAGCAGAATCAACAACATAGCAATAACACTTAATAACAACAACAGTAATGATAAGTGAAAGAGAGAGAATGGAGTAGGGGAGGAGGAGGAGGAGGAGGGGGAACAAAAAAAAAAAAGGAAGGGAGGAAACGAGAGATAAGAAAAAACAAGAAAAAGAAAAAGAAAAAAAAAAAATCGTCGTGTTTTCGAGGCTATCAAACCGTCCCCCCCTCCCCCCCCCCCTATTCGCTCTTCGATACCCCCTACCTAGATCGGCCAGCCAGTTTTACAGTGTCTGCTTCTGCCCTTCTCTCTCTCTCTCTCTCTCTCTCTCTCTCTCTCTCTGTCTCTCTCTCTCTCTCTCTCTCTCTCCCTCTTTCTTTCTCTCTCTCTCTCTCTCTCTCTCTCTCTCTATCTATCTATCTATCTATCTATCTCTCTGTTTATCTGTCTGTCTATCTGTCTCTCTCTGTTTATCTGTCTCTGTCTGTCTGTCTGTTTGTCTCTCTCTCTGTTTATCTCTCTGCCTTTCTCTCTCTCTTTCTCTCTCTTTTTATCTCTCTTTCTCTCTCCCTCTCCCTCTCTCTCTCTCTCTCTCTCTCTCTCTCTCTCTCTCTCTCTCTCTTTATCTGTCCTCCCCCTCTCTCTCTCTCTCTCTCTCTCTCTCTCTCTCTCTCTCTCTCTCTATCTATCTATCTATCTATCTATCTATCTATCTTTCTCTCTCTCTGTTTATCTCTCTGCCTTTCTCTCTCTCTTTCTCTCTCTGTTTATCTCTCTCTCTCTCTCCCTCTCTCTCTGTTTATCTGTTTTTTTCTCTCGTTCCTTTTATCTGTGTGTCTGTCTCTCTCTCTCTCTGTTTATCTCTCTTTCTCTCTCTCTCTGTTTATCTATCTTTCTCTCTCTCTCTGTTTATCTGTCTTTCTTTCTCTCTCTCTCTCTCTCTCTCTCTCTCTCTCTCTCTCTCTCTCTCTCTCTCTCTCTCTCTCTCTCTCTCTCTCTCTCTCTCTCTCTCTCTCTCTCT
>NC_091564.1:38150578-38158078 GCF_042767895.1 Penaeus vannamei | reverse complement strand
GAGAGAGAGAGAGAGAGAGAGAGAGGCAGAAGCAGACACTGTAATAGTGCACAGGCTTGCCACCAGGGGGACGGTGAGGGGTTGCCATTCACTATGAATCGCTGTTTAATTTTTTCCCGCTCGTTTTAAAATTATTTTTGTTTTTCAAAGGACTTATGTTCGCTTTATTGAGTGCCTCCCTTTTCGAATAAAATGGCAAGAAATAGTGAAACCAATGATGAGAGGGAGAGGAAGAGAGAGAGAAAAGAGAGAGGAAGGGAAGAAGAAGAAGAAGAGAGACAGAGAGAGATAGAGTGAGAGAGGGAGAGAGAGAAAGAGAGAGATAGAGAGAGAGACAGAGAGAGAGAGAGAGAGAGAGAGAGAGAGAGAGAGACAGAGAGAGAGAGAGAGAGAGAGAGAGAGAGAGAGAGAGAGAGAGAGAGAGAGAGAGAGAGAGAGAGAGAGAGACAGAGAGAGAGAGAGAGAGAGAGAGAGAGAGAGAGAGAGACAGAGAGAGATAGAGTGAGAGAGGGAGAGAGAGAAAGAGAAAAAAGAGAGAAAGAAAGAGGGATGGCGAGAGAGACAGACAGATAAAGAGATCAGACAGAGAAAAAGAAGAATAAGAAAAAGAAAAAAAAATCCACACAAAACGAAAAAAAAAAAAACACAGCGAGAGAAAGAGAGAGAGAGAGAATAAGCGAAATGAAAAATGGGGAAAGGGGAAAAAATAGATCCTGCCCTGGATTAGCACCAATGATTTTATCCGGACCACATCAACCCGAGCGGCCATCCGTTCCGAACCACAAGCGCTGTTGCGGCCACGAAATCCGAAAGAGGTGCTTTAATTCGTTCTGTTTCATTTTCCTTCTATTTATTTTTCTGTTCTCATTATTGTCATGATTTTTACTATCATTTGTATCATCATCATCGTTATTGTTGTTGTTGTTGTTGTTGTTGTTGTAATCATTATGACGATTATTACTGCATTATTATTTGTATTTTTCTTCTATTTATTTTTCTGTTCTCATTATTGTCATTATTTTTACTATCATCAATATCATCATCATCGTTATTGTTGTTGTTGTTGTTGCAATCATTATGACAATTATTACTGCATTATTGTCATTTTTTTTACTATCATTAATCTCATCATCATCGTTATTATTATTGTTGTTGTTGTTGTTGCTGTCATTATGACGATTATTACTGCATTATTGTCATTATTTTTACTATCATTAATATCATCATCATCGTTATTATTATTATTATTGTTGTTGTTGCTGTCATTATGACGATTATTACTGCATTATTGTTACTATTTTTGCTATCATTAATATCATCATCGTTATTATTATTATTGTTATTGCAATCCTTATGACGATTATTGCCGTGCATCGTATTGTTATTATTATTACGATTATTTTGTTTTCATTACTATTAATTGCGGTAGTAATATTAGTGGTAGCGTTAAGATTATCTTTATTATTATGATTATTATAATTACTATTATCATTATTATCTTTATGAAACTATTATCATAATCATATTATCATTGTCATTTTTGTTGATATATCATTGTTACTATCATCATCATTCTTATCGTTATCATCATTGTTATCATTACCATTTTATCATATTATCACTGTTACTTTCCCTGCCATTATCATCATCGGTATCAATATTCTTGTTATCGTTATCATTAAAGCTGTTATCAGTATTGTTACAATCATCATCCCTGTTATCATTACGGTTATTGTAATTGTTATAATTGTTATCATTTAAGGGAAATAAAACTCCGAGATAACTAGCATTCACTATTGAACTAGCCTCTGCTAAGATTACTAGGTCATCTCAGAGGATAAATAAACCATAAATAAATAAAGAAAATCGATTAAGTTATCATCCAAAAAAGTAAAAAAAAAGTTGAAAGTCTCAAAATAAAGAAAAGAAAAAAAAATCAATAAAGCTAAAATAAAACAAAACTTATTAGCCTCAAAAAAAAAAAAAAAAAAAAAAATCAACATAACTAACACCAAAGAAAAATCCGAATTTCTCAAAAATCAACAAACTACTTATATAAAAAAAGTAAAAAAGTATCTTAGAGAAAAGAGGGTCCGGCACCACGTAGGCACTGGCACCACCACATGGGCCTCGAACAGTGCCAGACCAGAGCCCCGGCGTGCAAGAGTGACAACGCAGCTTGATATCATGGTTGCAAGGTCAGTGTTGCAATCTCAGAGGCACTTCCCCCCCCTCCCCCCCTCCGGCGAGCTCCCAGAATGTTCTTTCTTCTGATGTATTAGTGCAAAAGTAGTTTTTTTTTTCTCTCTCTCTCTCGCGCGCGCTTTCTTTCTTTCTCTCTCTCTTTTTCTTTATCTATCTCTCTCTCTCTCTTTTTTTTCTCTCTCTCTCTATTAATTTTTCTCTTTCTCTCTCTCTCTCTCCCTTTTTCTTTCTTTCTTTCTCTCTCTCTCTTTTCTTTCTTTCTCTCTCTCTCTCTCCCTTTCTTCTTTTGTTTAAGTTGATTTGAACTGAAATTTCTCTTTGTTCTTAACGGAAAAACAGCTCTTATGAAATCTTCGTATGATTTCTTATTTCTTTTTCATTTGTTTCCTTTTGTTTCGTCTGTCTCTTTATGTTTCGTTCGTTTAATATTTTTTTTTTATTTGTCGGGTTTCGAATCGCCGCTTCCTTTCGAAAATAGAAAAGGGCGATGTATAGAATCAATTATATATATTTTAACTCGTTTGGTATCTGTCGCGACTCCATCCTGTTTCCATTTCTGGAATAAACGATACGTTAAACCGTGACCGTTGAAGAATCCGTTTAAAATTTGAATTCTGATCAACCGTCATTTTGTTGTTCCGATCGAATTCAAACGCGCTTGGGTGTATTTTCAATTTTACACTTTTATAACCGTCGCGCTTTCATGTAACGGCTACGCGATGAATAGTTACACAAAACAGTCCAACAGAGAAGTATAAAAAAAAAGGAAAAAAAAAAAAAGTTCAAAAGAAAATAGATTGAAAAATAAAGGGGTAAACGCGAACAAACGACCCGTGTAAAAGGGGCATAAAAAACGGTTCACACACAAAAAAGTAAAAAAAGAAATAAAAAAAAACGAAAAAAAAGTCCCGTTCTCTATCACAGTGACCGATAGTCTATTGTTTTTCTTATTTTTTTTTTCTTCCCGCCGGTACTAGAGGAATCTGGTCGTTGTCTTTTGTTTAAAAGCAGTCACCGGAAGGACACTTCTTCTCTCGGCGTCTCCGCTTCGTCTTCTGAAGGAGATACGAAGATGTGAGAAGGAGAGAACAGGGGGGAGGAGCCAGCTGGAGAAAAGGGGTAACACGATTGGTCAGATAGGTAGAGGTGGGAGGGGCTTAGCCCGGGAGTGGGAGGGGCCAAGAGGGATTGTAAAGGGAAGAGGGAGGAGGAAGTGACGTGATGCGCGCCAATTTTTTTTTTTTCTTATATTCTTTTCAATTCTTATCTTTTTATTCAAGGTTATCTCTATATATCATAAGCTGCCGCGTGGTCATTCATGGTTTGCGAGGCAGTTGTCAAGGAGCGAGAGAAGATGATGAAAAATGGCTCGAGAATTTGGCAAATGTCTTTGTTTTTTTCTTCTATTTTCGTGGCTTGTTGGATCATTGACCAGGGGATAAGGGGGGGAGGGAGGGATAGGGGAGGTTAGGACGGCCTCTCTCTTCCTCCCCTCCCCCACCCCCCTACCCCGCCCCCCCTCCTAGCGATCACTGTACCGCCTGCATAAAGTTCACACCGATATTGCTTTGTGTTTTAGGAAATATATTGCTGTTCCTCTCCTACCGCCAGTCGCTACAACGAGTGCGGAAGGATTCGCCAAGGAATTTCGTAATCCCACCATTTAACATTTATTGGATAATAATTACGCGAATGATACGGGATGTTGTGAAAGCCTGGCGTGTTATTTTAAGCGATTCGTGAATTTGCTGGTATAATGGCCCTTGTTTCAGTGACAAATTATCTAATTTTTCACAGGGAAGAACGACTAATGTTTCGTAAAATGAGAGTGTTGATACGTCTTCTCTCTGTTTTATATATAACCATTTTTCTTTATCACAATAAATATTATATCTAAGTATATATTTATATCTACAGTAGATTAATCCACTTTAGGCTATTTTTAAGTCTCTGTCCATCTTTCTATCACCTCTATAGCTTATACATGTTTCTATCCAATCTATCCTGATATCACCTCTATAGCCTATCCATAAGTTTCTATCCGATCTATCCTCATCATCCACGTCCCAAGATCTCATCCCTCCGCAAGTAATCCCGGGCAAAATAATCCCCACCTGGGCAAATAATCCCCACCTGGGCAAATAATCCCCACCTGGGCAAATAATCCCCACCTGGGCAAATAATCCCCACCTGGGCAAATAATCCCCACCTGGGCAAATAATCCCCACCTGGGCAAATAATCCCCACCTGGGCAAATAATCCCCACCTGGGCAAATAATCCCCACCTGGGCAAATAATCCCCACCTGGGCAAATAATCCCCACCTGGGCAAATAATCCCCACCTGGGCAAATAATCCCCACCTGGGCAAATAATCCCCACCTGGGCAAATAATCCCCACCTGGGCAAATAATCCCCACCAATCAAATCCTGTTGCAAAGTGTATTTTCATGCAATCTTCCCTAATGACCGCGATGCAAACCCCGTCAGGCACACGATGTATAGCGCGGGGGGGGGGGGGGCGGGGACGCATCTGCAGCCCTCTATTGCACTCGCTGTCACGGCAGACCCATTAGGAGCCGAGCCGAAAGTCCCCCGGTTCATGAGGCGTCCGTGGCGGTTTCCCCGGAGTCGCCGCGTCCGTAACCGCAACGGACATGTAAATAGGGACGTGTGGGGAAATCCCTTTCAAATTTACGTTCGGATTTCTGTCGTAAATCGCGGCGGGTCGAGGGTGGTGTCCTGGCGTGGACGTCCCGACGGGGACTGGGAGGGGAGGGGGGGAGGGGGTGTCGGATGGCAGGAGTCTCCCCCCCCCCCCGTCGGTCCCTTCGTGCTACGGTATTGCTGATCGATTCGTCATTTCCCGACGGGAGGGGGGGGGGGGGATCTGGGCGAAAGCTGTGACGAGGAAATGGACACTGAGTGATCCTCTCCCGCCCCCAACCCCCTCGGTATTACGAAAATGATCCTTGAATGATGCTGAACGACCCCACCTCCCGACCCCCATCCCACCTCAATATTTCGAAAATGATCCCTGAACGATACTTAACGACCTACTCACCCTAAGTATTTAGAAAATGAGCCTTAAATGATACTGAATGACCCCCCCCACCGCCCCCCCCCTCCCTCAGTATTTCGAAAACGACCCCCGAACGATACTGAACGACCCCCCCCCCACCCCACCCACCATCCCACAATATCACAAAAATGAACCTTGAATGAAACTGAACGACCCCCCTCCATCTCAGTATTTCGAAAACGACCCCCGAACGATACTGAACGACCCCCCCCCCCACCCCACCCACCATCCCACAATATCACAAAAATGAACCTTGAATGAAACTGAACGACCCCCCCTCCATCTCAGTATTTCGAAAACGACCCCCGAACGATACTGAACGACCCCCCCCCCCCCACCCCACCCACCATCCCACAATATCACAAAAATGAACCTTGAATGAAACTGAACGACCCCCCCTCCATCTCAGTATTTCGAAAACGACCCCCGAACGATACTGAACGACCCCCCCCCCCACCCCACCCACCATCCCACAATATCACAAAAATGAACCTTGAATGAAACTGAACGACCCCCCTCCATCTCAGTATTTCGAAAACGACCCCCGAACGATACTGAACGACCCCCCCCCCCACCCCACCCACCATCCCACAATATCACAAAAATGAACCTTGAATGAAACTGAACGACCCCCCCTCCATCTCAGTATTTCGAAAACGACCCCCGAACGATACTGAACGACCCCCCCCCCCACCCCACCCACCATCCCACAATATCACAAAAATGAACCTTGAATGAAACTAAACGACCCCCCCCCACCTCAATATTTCGAAAACGACCCTTGAACGATACTGAACGACACCCCCCACCCATCCCCCACCCCACCTCAGTATTTCGAAAAAGATCATTAAATGAAACTGAATGACCCCCCTCACCCCCCCCCTCCCTCAGCATTTCGAAAACGATCCCTGAACGAAACTAAACGACCCCCCCACCCATCCCCACCCCACTTCAGTATTTCGAAAACGACCCTTGAACAATCCCCCCCGCACCCCCACCCCTCCCTCAGTATTTCGAAAACGATCCCCGAACGATACTGAACGACCCCCCCCCACCCTCAGCATTTCGAAAACGATCCCTGAACGACCTCCCACCCCCACCCCCATCCACCCTCCCTCAGCATTTCCGAAAACGATCCTTAGAACGAATCCCCCCTCCCACCCCCACCCCGCCCACCCTCAGCACTTCGAAAACGACCCTTGAACGATACTGAACGATCCCCCACCCCCACCCCCACCCCCACCCCACCCTCAGCATTTCCGAAAACGATCCTTAGAACGAATCCCTACACCATTTCGAAAGTAATCCTGGCCAAAATGATCCTTACCAAATGATCCTGAAGGCTAGGAGAGGATCCACCAAGCTGCAACACAATCCGGTCATTAAATACAACAACAACCACGTGGGCATTGTTCGCCTCAGCTGATTACTCGGTTGTGTTCAGGGTGACGCAAAACCGTTCCTTCTGAGCTGTTTTTCAGGGTAGGTTCAGTGTACAATTTTTTATTTTTTATCTATTTATTTATTTATTTAGGTTGTTCAGTGTACATTTTTTTATCTTTTATTTATTTATTTATTTATTCTTTTGTGCAGAGGCTTCCGTGATTCTTATTTCTTCATTTTTGATACATTTTTACAATAGGAAATGAACGCATTTTTTGTTGTTGTAAAAAGGAGTTTGTGTTGCTCTCTGTGTTTTTGTATCTATATATAGTTATCTATATTCATAGGTATATGCTTTATTGGTGTTCAATATTGAAAAAACACACGCACGCACAGACACACACACACACACACACATGAGAGAGAGATAGATAGATAGATAGATAGATAGATAGATAGATAGATAGATAGATAGATAGATAGATAGATAGATAGAGAGAGAGAGAGAGAGTGAGAGAGAGAATGGTGAGAGAGAGAGAGACAGAGAGAGAATGGAATGAGAGAGAGAAAATATAATACAAAGGCACACAAAAAGAGGAAATACCACAATTCTAGTCATTTTAAATCAGAAAAGAAAAAAATGCAAATATCTACTGTCTACTCTGTCTCAATACCTTAAAATACGAGAAAAATCAGCTTGCAAAATTTTACTAGATTTACCATTTCCTTGTCTTTGTGATTATGTACTATATATAGACCATTCATTATTCTTTGTAACTATATAATAATAATAATATATAATAATAATAATAATAATAATAATAATAATAAT
>NC_091564.1:38108078-38123078 GCF_042767895.1 Penaeus vannamei | reverse complement strand
TCTTAACCCCCCCCCCTCCTATTCCCTCTCTCTCTTTCACACAAACTATCATATCACTTCACTAAGTACAATTTGCGTTTTCATTTCACTTCTAAAAACATACAAATGCATTTTACATAATGATGACTGGGATGACTTTGTGTTTTAATTCAGATGTGTGTATGCTCAGGATTTTTTAACAATGATTTTTTTTCATTTGGGTGTGTAATTATACAATGTCCATTTTTTTTTTGGTTTTGTTTTGTTTTTGAATGGGTTTTCATATATTTTCCTTTCATTTCTATGCTCATTTTCTTTCTTTTTTTTTCTTTCTTATCTTCTTTCTATCTCTCTTTCTCCCTTTCATTCCCTCTTTCTATCATTTTTATTCCTTTCTTTTCTTCTTTACTTTCTTTCCCTTTCTTACTTTGCTTCCTTCTTTCTTACACTCTTTTCTTATTTATTTCTTTCTTTCCTTCTTTCTTACTTTCTTTCCTTCTTTCTTATTTTCTTTCCTTCTTTCTGTCTTTCGTTATTCCTTTATTTTCGCCTTTCTTTCTATTTTTCTTCTACTTTCTTTATCTTTTGTAAGCAACTACACAAAAATATTTCCCTTACCATGTATATTAAATTGTTTTCTTGTGTTCCCTACTTTTAATTCTTTCTCTCTCTCTTCTCATGTGTTCTCTACTTTTAATTCTTTCTCTCTCTCTCTCTTCTCATGTGTTCCCTACTTTTGATTCTTTCTCTTTCTCTCTCTTCTCATGCGTTCCCTACTTTTAATTCTTTCTTTAATTCTCTCTTCTCATTCCAAAATTTTGAAATGGAAAAAAATCTTTCTCTCCTTCTCCCAATGTTCTTAAGAATAAATCATTAGTATATTGTAGAAGGAAACCGAATTAACTAGAAAACAAAATGTTTTTTTTTTTTGTTATTTCGCTTATGTTTATGAACTAAAGAAAAAAAAAAGATATATTGGCATTGGATTTATTGTACCAAAAAAGTCGTTTTCACAGTGTGGGAAAGTGGATATTTGTGGGTATGTTTATGAACTAAAGAAAAATGAAGAAGAAATATTGGCAGTGGATTTATTGTACAAAAAAAAAAGAATAAGAATAAAAAATAAAAATAAATAAAAATAAAAATCGTGTTACCAGTGTGAGAAAGTGGATATTTGGGTTATGTTTATGAACTAAAGAAAAAAACAAAAGAAATATTGGCAGTGGATTCATTGTACCAAAAAGTCGTTTTCACAGTGTGGGAAAGTGGATATTTGTGGGTATGTTTATGAACTGAAGAAAAAAAAAGAAATATTGGCAGTGGATTTATCGTACAAAAAAAAAAAAAAAAAAAAAAAATAGTTTTCACAGTGTGGGAAAGTGGATATTTGGGTTATGTTTATGAACTAAAGAAAAAAAAAGATATATTGGCAGTGGATTCATTGTACCAAAAAAGTCGTTTTCACAGTGTGGGAAAGTGGATATTTGTGGGTATGTTTATGAACTAAAGAAAAAAAAAATATTGGCAGTGGATTTATCGTACAAAAAAAAAAAAAAAAAAAAAAAATAGTTTTCACAGTGTGGGAAAGTGGATATTTGGGTTATGTTTATGAACTAAAGAAAAAAAAAAGATATATTGGCAGTGGATTTACTGTACCAAAAAGTCGTTTTCACAGTGTGGGAAAGTGGATATTTGTGGGTATGTATATGAACTAGAGAAAAAAAAGAAATATTGGCAGTAGATTTATTGTACAAAAAAAAAGAAAAAAAAAAAATCGTTTTACCAGTGTGAGAAAGTGGATATTTGGGTTATGTTTATGAACTAAAGAAAAAAAAAGAAATATTGACAGTGGATTTATTGAACAAAAAGTCGTTTTCACAGTGTGAGAAAGGGATATTTGGGTTATGTTTATGAACTAAAGAAAAGAAGAAGAAGAAATATTGGCAGTGGATTTATCGTACAAAAAAAAAAAAAAAAAAAAAAAAAATCGTTTTCCAGTGTGAGAAAGTGGATATTTGGGTTATGTTTATGAACTAAAGAAAAAAGAAGAAGAAATATTGGCAGTTGACTTATTGTTAAAAAAAATAATCGCACGAAACAGATGTACGAAGATACACAGATACACATACACAAGAGAGAGAGAGGGAGAGAGGTAGAGGGAGGGAGGGAGGGAGGGAGAGAGAGAAAGAGAGAGAGAGATAGAGAGAGAGAGAGAGAGAGAGAGAGAGAGAGAGAGAGAGAGAGAGAGAGAGAGAGAGAGAGAGAGAGAGAGAGAGAGAGAGAGAGAGAGAGAGAGAGAGAGAGAGAGAGAGAGAGAGAGAGAGAGAGAGAGAGAGAGAGAGAGAGAGAGAGAGAGAGAGAGAGAGAGAGAGAGAGAGAGAGAGAGAGAGAGAGAGAGAGAGAGAGAGAGAGAGAGAGAGAGAGAGAGAGAGAGAGAGAGAGAGAGAGAGAGAGAGAGAGAGAGAGAGAGAGAGAGAGAGAGGAAGAGAGAGAAGGATAGAGAGGAGAGAGGTGAAGGAGAGAGAGAGAGAGAGAGAGAGAGAGAGAGAGAGAGAGAGAGAGAGAGAGAGAGAGAGAGAGAGAGAGAGAGAGAGAGAGAGAGAGAGCAGAGAGAGAGAGAGAAAGAGAGAGAGAGAGAGAGAGAGAGAGAGAGAGAGAGAGAGAGAGAGAGAGAGAGAGAGAGAGAGAGAGAGAGAGAGAGAGAGAGAGAGAGGGAGAGAGAGAGAGAGAGAGAGAGAGAGAGAGAGAGAGAGAGAGAGAGAGAGAGAGAGAGAGAGAGAGAGAGAGAGAGAGAGAGAGAGAGAGAGAGAGAGAGAGAGAGAGAGAGAGGGGGGAGAGAAGTAAAGAGGTAGAAGGATAGAGAGAGAGAGAGAGAGAGAGAGAGAGAGAGAGAGAGAGAGAGAGAGAGAGAGAGAGAGAGAGAGAGAGAGAGAGAGAGAGAGAGAGAGAGAGAGAGCGAGGAGTGAGAGAGAGGGAGAGAGAGAGAGAGAGGGAGAGAGAGAGAGAGAGAGAGAGAGAGAGAGAGAGAGAGAGAGAGAGAGAGAGAGAGAGAGAGAGAGAGAGAGAGAGAGAGAGAGAGAGAGAGAGAGATAGATAGATAGATAGATAGAGAGAGAGAGAGAGAGAGAGAGAGAGAGAGAGAGAGGACGACAACAACCAGCAGTGTTATTAGGACGCATATCCCGGATGTGACAGCCGTGACAAGGAAACAGCGGCAGCCATTACCACAGAATCCCTTAACTTGTTCTGAACACGTTTAAGATTCGGTAGAAAATTGAAGATGAGAATCGCCAAGAAGGAGGAGGAGGAGGAGGAAGAAGAAGAAAAGAGGAGAAAGAGTAGGAAGGAGAGTGTATGAAATGAACTCTCAAATATTCTTCAAGTACATGGGCACTGAGAGCATTTTTGAGTTGCCAGTTCACATTTCATTTTCTTTAGAATTCCATCTGGATTTTTCTGATTTTTATTCCTCTCTCTCTCTCGTTACGTTGACATTTTTTTCTGTTTATCTACTGTATTTGTCTACTGTATGTTGTATCTCTCTATTATATGCTGCGTATCTGTAATAATGTATAGTGTATTTATATCTTCCTATATATCTATTTCGTGCTGTGTTTATCTACTCATCTACTACATTAATTCAATGCATACTACAATTTACTATATATTGCATCTACTATATGCTGTAATATTCTATTTATGTATGCTTCGTCTCTCTACTTAAATAATTTATGTTGTATCACAACATTCATCTACTGCATTTGCCCACTACATCCACTCTATCCATCTACTGTATTTGTCAACTGCATGTTTCATCTATGCTTCCTCTCTCCTCTCTACTGTATCAACTACATGTTTCCTATTTCTCTTTATCTCCACTATGCTGCAACTCTCTACTCATATCCTATTGGCTGTGTACCCCTATTCATCTCTTCTATGCTTGCACATCTATCCATCTACTATATTTACCCATTACACGCTGCATACCCTTATCCATCGCTATGCTGCATATATCCTCATATCTACTGTATTTATCAACTTTATGCTTCATCTCCCTGCATGCTTCACACCCCTATCCACCTCCTCTATGCTGCACATACCCACACATCTACTGCATTTATCGACTGCATGCTTCATCACCCGTAATGCTTCACACCCCTATCTATGCTGCACATACCCACACATCTACCGTATTTATCAACTTTATGCTTCATCACCCTTCATGCTTCTCATCCCTATCCACCTCCTCTATGCTGCACATACCCACACACCTCCCATATTTATCATTTACATGCTCTACACCCCCCTCCACCTCCTCTATGCTGCACATACCCCTCCCCCTCTCCCATCTCCCGTATTTATCATTTACATGCTTCACCTCCCAGCATGCTTCACACCCCTATCTATGCTGTACATACCCACACATCTCCCGTATTTATCATTTACATGCTCTACACCCCCCTCCACCTCCTCTATGCTGCACATACCCCTCCCCCTCCCCCATCTCCCGTATTTATCATCTGCATGCTCTACACCCCCCTCCACCTCCTCTATGCTGCACATACCCCTCCCCCTCCCCCACACACACACACCTCCCGTATTTATCATTTACACGCTTCACCTCCCAGCATACCCCAGCATACCCCCTATTCATCTCCATTCAGCATCTCTCTCGCCCTTTATTGACCCCAATGCATGCTACGCCTCTAATTTTACGGCAGCATTCTATCAAGCAAGAGCGAATTCATGCTTGCAAACCGCCCATTTGACCTGCCATCTTGCGGACAGCGTCTCTCGTTCCCGTGATGGAGTGCATATGACATTCGTCTGTGTGTTTTGGTCTCACCTTATCTTATCTCTTCATTTCTTTTTATTTTTTTTATTTGCGTTTATCTTTGGTATTTTATCTTCGTCTTTTTTATCTTTGGTCTCACCTTTCTTATCTCTTCATTTCTTTTTTTATTTTTTTTTTATCATTGTCATTCTATCTTCGTCTTTCTCACCTTTCTTATCTCTTTATTTCTTTCTCTTTTTTTATTTTATTTTCTGTCTTTGGTATTCTATCTTCGTCTTTCTTATCTTTGGTCTCACCTTTCTTATCTCTTCTTTTTTTTTCTCTTTTTTTTTTTTTATCTTTGTTATTCTATCTTCGTCTTTCTTATCTTTGGTCTCACCTTTCTTATCTCTTCATGTCTGTTTATTTTTTATTTTTTTTATCTTTGTTATTCTATCATCGTCTTTCTTATCTTTGGTCTCACCTTTCTTATCTCTTTATTTCTTTATCTTTTTTTATTTTATCTTTTATCTTTGGTATTCTATCTTCGTCTTTCTTACCTTTGGTCTCACCTTTCTTATCTCTTCATTTCTTTTTCTTTTTTTATTTTAAATTTTTTATCGTTGTTATTCTATCTTCGTCTTTCTTATCTTTGGTCTCACCTTTCTTATCTCTTTATTTCTTTATCTTTTTTATTTAATTTTTTATCTTTTGTATTCTATCCGTCTTTCTTATCTTTGGTCTCACCTTTCTTATCTCTTCATTTCTTTTATTTTTTTTATTTTTTTTTATCATTGTTATTCTATCTTCGTCTTATATTTGGTCTCACCTTTCTTATCTCTTCATTTCTTTCTCTTTTTTTATCTTTGTTATTCTATCTTCGTCTTTGTTATCGTTCTTCTCTCTTCTTCTTTCTGTTGCTTTATCTCTTTCTTTATCTTGTCTTCTGCTGTCTCTCTTTTGCTTTCGTTCTCTCTTTTTTATTTTTTCTATCATTGTTATTCTATCTTTGTCTTTCTTATCTTCGTCTGTGTGTTTTGGTTTCACCTTTCTTATCTCTTCTTCTCTGTTGCTTTATCTTATCTCTTTCTCTATCTTGTCTTCTCTTGTCTCTCTTTTTTATTTCTTTTTATCCTTGTTATTCTATCTTCGTCTTTCTTATCTTTGGTCTCACCTTTCTTATCTCTTCATTTCTTTCTCTTTTTTATCTCTTTTTATCATTGTTATTCTTTCTTCGTCTTTCTTATCTTTGGTCTCACCTTTCTTATCTCTTCTTCTCTGTTAATTTATCTTATCTCTTTCTCTATCTTGTTTTCTCTTGTCTCTCTTTTGCTTAAATTCCCTCTTTTTTATTTTGTTTTCTTTGTTATTCTATCTTCGTCTTTCTTATATTTGTCTGATCTGATTTCAACTTGTTCTCCTATTTTTCCTTATTTTTGTTACTTTATCATATCTCTTTTTATCTCTGTTTCTTTATCTTATCTCTTTCTTTATCAGGTTTTTCTTGTCTCTCTTTTTCTTGTGTGTGTGTTTTTTTATCGCTTCTTATCTTTGTTATTCTATCTTCGTCTTTCTTATCTTTGTCTTATCTAATTTTAACTTGTTTTATCTTTTTCTTATCTCCTTCTTTATCTTGTCTTCTCTTGTCTCTCTTTTTCTTTTCTTATTCTTCTATTTGTTAATTTATCTTATCTTCCATTATCTTGTTTGCTCTACCTTACCTTATATTATTATATCGTTTTTTTTTGTTATCTTTAGTATCTTGTCTTTCCTGTGTAACATTCTATATTTCTATTATATTTTTTCTGTTTAAGCTTTTACCTTTTATCTTTATTTTATGTTTCTTCTTGTCTCTCTTTTCTGATCCTTCTAGTCTTATTTTGTCTCACCTCACATTATCTTATTTTTCTTACTTACCTTATCTTATCTTCCTTACTTACATTCCTATCTTAATTACTTACAATTCGTATCTTAATTACTTACATTCGTATCTTAATTACTTACATTAGTATCTTAATTACTTACATTCGTATCTTAATTACTTACATTAGTATCTTAATTACTTACATTCATATCTTAATTACTTACATGATCTTGTCTTCCTTATTTACATTCGTATCTTAATTACTTACATTCGTATCTTAATATCTTACATGATTTTATCTTCTTCCTTACTTACAATTTCATGTCGACCCTACTTCCATCATCTTATTTTCCTTACATTATCGTATCTTCCTTACTTACATTCCTATCTTTCTTACTCACATTTTCTCATCTTCCTCACCGACATTCGTATCTTTTTTACTTAGATCTTTCTTCCTTACTTACATTTTCTTACATCCTTCTTCCATTATCTTTCTTCCTTACAATATCTTATCTTCCTTATCTTACATTTATTACGTAACTATTTTTATTTTCTTCTTCTTCTTCTTTCTCTTATTATTTATTACTTAACTTTTCCTATTTTTATTTATTTTTTCTTCTTCTTCCTCTTATTATTTATTACTTGACTTTTCCTATTTTTATTTTTTCTTCTTCTTCTTTCTCTTATTATTTATTACTTAATTTTTCCTATTCTTATTTTGTTTCTTCTTCTTTCTCTTATTGTTTATTACTTAACTTTTCCTATTTTTATTATTTTTTCTTCTTCTTCTTTCTCTTATTATTTATTACTTAAGTTTTCCCATTTTTATCATTTTCTCCTCTTATTCTTTCTCTTATTATTTATTACTTAACTTTTCCTATTCATATTTTGTTTCTTCTTCTTTCTCTTATTTTTTATTACTTAACTTTTGCTATTTTCATTTTCTTCATCTTCTTTTCTCTTATTATTTACTACTTAACTTTTCCTCCTTTTTGTTTCTTCTTCTCCTTTCTCTTCTTATTTATTACTCAACTTTTCCTATTTTGATTTTTTTATTCTTCTTTCTCTTAATATTTATTACTTAACTTTTCTTATTTTTATCATTTTTTTCTTCTTCTTCTTCTTTCTCTTATTATTCATTACTTAACTTTTCCTATTTTTATTTAATTTTTTCGTCTTCTTCTTTCTCTTATTATTTATTACTTAACTTCTCCTATTTTTATTTTGTCTTTTTTTTCTCTTAATATTTATTACTTAACTTTGCCTAGTCTTATTTTTTTCTTCTTCTTCTTTCTCTTATTATTTATTACTTAACTTTTCCTATTTTTATCATTTTTTCTTCTTCTTCTTTCTCATAATTTTTATTTCTTAACTTTTCCTATTATCATTTTTTTTTTCCTTTTCTTTCTCATTATCTATTACTTAACTTTTCCTATTTTTATTTTTTCTTCTTCTTTCTCTTATTATTTATTACTTAACTTTCCCTATTTTCATTTTTTTTCTTCTTCTTTCTCTTAATATTTATTACTTAACTTTTCTTATTTTTATCATTTTTTCTTCTTCTTCTTTCTCTTATTATTTGTTACTTAACTTTTCCTATTTTTATCATTTTTTCTTCTTCTTATTATTATTATTTATTACTTAACTTTTCCTATTTTTATTTTTTTCTTCTTCTTCTTTCTCTTATTATTGATTACTAACTTTCCTATTTTCATTTTTTCTTCTTCTTTTTTATTATCTATTACTTGACTTTTCCTATTCTTATTTTTTTTTTTGTTTTCTCTCTCGGTAGAAATGACGAAGATGTTGGCGAGTAAAGTCAGAAGTAATTTCCTCCGATTATGGTCCTTTCTTGCCCCGAGACGTCAGAGTAAATCTCGGTGTGTGTGTGGGGGGGGGGGAGGGGGGGGGGGGAAGAAAGGAGGAGGAGGGGTGGACTCGAGTAAATATGAGAAAGTGGCAAAATCGGGGAGGGGGAGGGAGAGAGGAGAGGGGGGATGAGGAGGGTAGAAGGGGGAGGGAGGGGAGAGAGAGGAGAGGGGGGGTGGAAGGGAGAGGGGGGATAGAGGAGAAGGGAGGGGAGGCTTGAGAGAGACTAAATCTGGGAAAATATCAAAATCAGGAGGAATCGGGGGAAGGGGGAGAGAGAGAGAGGAGAGGGGGTAGTAGGGAGAGGGAGGGGGGGAGAGAGAGAGGAGAGGGGGTGGAAGGGAGAGGGAGGGGATAGAGGAGAATGGAGGGGGAGGCGGAGAGCTAAATCTGGGAAAATCTCAAAATCAGGGGAATCGGGGGAAGGGGAGAGGGAGAGAGAGGGAGAGGGGGTGGGGTAGAAGAGAGAGGGAATGGAGAGAGAGGAGAGGGGGGGTGGAAGGGAGAGGAGGGGTGTAGAAGGGAGGGGGAGGGGGAGAGACGACTAAATCTGAGAAAATATCAAAATCGAGGGAGGGGGAGAGAGAGCAGAGGGGGATAGAAGGGAGGGGGAGGGGGAGAGACTCGACTAAATCTGAAGAAAATAGCAAAATCGGGGGAAGGAAAGAAAGGGAGGGGGGAGTGAGGAAGAAGTAGAGGAAGAGGAAGAGGAAGAACTAAATCTGAGAAAATAGCAAAATAGAGGGAGAGGGAGAAGAAAGGGAGGGGGGGGTGAAAAAGATAGGAGAAGACTCAACTAAATCTGACACTCGACTAAATATGAAAAAATAAGTAAATCGGAGGAGGAGGAGAAGAAAGGGAGGGGGGAGGGGGGGTTGAGGAAGAAGTAAGGGGAGACTCAACTAAATCTGGAGAAAATAGCCAAAAATCTCCGGCCGTAAAAGGAAGCCAGTCAGGTGGCTGTCGTAAATCCGAGCGTCGTGACTGCTATGGACTTACGACTGCCGTTCTTGGGGGTTATTGGCTCACCCCTCACCCCCCCCCCCCGCTGCCTCTTCACTCCCCCCCTCCCCCACTCTCCCTCTCTGCATTCCTCTCTCTCTCTCTCTCCCCCTTCCTCCTTTCATGGTTTCTTTTCTCAATCTTTCTCTTTCTTTCCGTTTTACCTCCTCCTCCTCCTCCTTCTTCGTGTCTCCCCCTACCCATCTCCTTCTCTTTCCATCTCCTCCTCCTCCTGTTCTTCTTCTTCTTCCTCCACCTTCTCCATTTCCCTCCTTTTCCTTTCTCCTCATCCTCCTCTTCTTTCTCCTTCTAATTCTCTTCCTCCTCTATATTTCCCCTTTCTCTTCTCGTCCTCCTCCTCCTCCCCCTCGACACAGCAAGACATCATCTATCGATAATATCCATCTGTCTGTCTGTCTATCTATCTATCTCTTTCTTTCTTTCTCTCTCTCTCTCTCGCTATACACACACACACACACACACACACACACACACACACACACACACAACCCTCCCCCTCCCCACACACGCCAACACCCACCCACGCACACACACAAACACACACACACACGCATACACACACACACACACACACACACACACACACACACACACACACACACACACCCACGCACACACACACACACACACACGCAAACACCCCCACCCCCTCACCCACCCACCCACACACCCCTTCCCCCCCTCACCCCACCCCACCCACACCAATACCCACAGCCCACTTAACCCAAAGCAATACAACCCAACAACACGCTCCCTACAAGCAGAGAGAGAGACCAAAGCCGCAGGGATTCTCTGCCCTAAACCGGAACTTCCCGATGAACCCTCCTTTCGCCAGGCAAGAAGCGACGTCCCTTGATATGGCGGGGGTGTTATCAAAGCTGCACCGATCTTTCGATAGACAAGATTAGGAAGACCTGGTTGGCGGAAGGGGAAAGCCCGCAGATGAGGACGAGGGGAAGGGGGTAGAGGGGACGAGGAGGAAGAGGAGGAGGGGATGGTGGTTGGCGGAAGGGGAAAGCCCGCAGATGAGGAGGAGGGGAAGGGGGTAGAGGGGACGAGGAGGAGGAGGAGGAGGAAGAGGAGGGGATGGTGGTTGGCGGAAGGGGAAAGCTCGCAGATGAGGAGGAGGGGAAGGAGGTAGAGGGGAGGAGGAGGAGGAAGGAGGAGGAGGAGGGGATGGTGGTTGGTGGTGGAGCAGGTAAAGGAAGAGGTTGGGGTGGAGGGGAGGAGGAGGAGGAAGTGGTGGAAGAGGAAGAGGAGGGGATGGTGGTTGGTGGAGGAAGTAAAGGAGGAGGTTGGGGTGGAGGAGAGGAGGAGGAGGAGGAGGAGGAAGTGTTTGTGGAGGAGGATAGGGAAATGGTGGAGGAGGAAGAGGAGGAGGAAGTGGTAGTGGAGGAGGGGAAGAGGAGTTGATGGTGGAGGAGGTAAAGGAGGAGGTAGGGGTGGAGGAAGGAGGAAGTGGTGGTGGGGATACAGGAAGATAAGGAGGAAGAAGAAGGGGGGATGTTGGTGGTAGTGGAGGAGGAGGATAAGGGAGGAAGGGTGGGAGGAGGGAGGAGGATAAGAAGGAGGTAGGGGTGAATATGGGGGAAGTGGTAGTGGTGAAGGAGGATAGAGATGATGATGAGGAGGAGGAGGAGGAGAAAGGAGAAGGAGTTGAAGGAGAAAAAAGGAAGAAGAAAACGAAGAATAAGAATAAGAATAAGAGGAGGAAAAATGGTGATGAAGTCGTGGGAGCTGAAGAGAGGAGGGGAAAATATCACGGAGACGAAGAAAAGGTGATGGAAGAATAAGAGGGATAAGAATAAGAGGAGGAGGAGAAAGGAGAAGGAGCTGAAGGAGAAAAACGGAAGAAGAAAACGAAGAATAAGAATAAGAATAAGAGGAGGAGAAAGGAGAAGGAGTTGAAGGAGAAAAAAGGAAGAAGAAAACGAAAAACGAAGAAGAAAAGGAAGAATAAGAAGAAGGAGGAGGAGGCGGAGGAGAAAGGAGAAGGAGTTGAAGAAGAAAAAAGGAATAAGAAAACGAAAAACGAAGAAAAAAAGGAAGAATAATAATAAGAAGGAGGAGGAGGGAATAAGAAGGAGGAGGAGGAGGAGGTGGATCGAGACCAGGCAGTTATTAGACTCCTGGCACAAAAAAACAAGGAGAAAAGGAAGAATAAGAATAAGAATAAGAAGGAGGAGGAGGAGGAGGAGGAGGTGGACCAGGCAGTTATTAGACTCCTGGCACAAAAAAACAAGGAGAAAAGGAAGAATAAGAATAAGAATAAGAAGGAGGAGGAGGAGGAGGAGGTGGACCAGGCAGTTATTAGACTCCTGGCACAGACCCGGGGATTAATCTTGTTAATCTCGTTACTTTATTACGTAGAGGCTCTCTACTCGCCTGTCGCCCTCCCCCCCCCCCTCTCCCCCTCCCCCCTCCCCCCTACCCAGCCCTCCCCTACGCTCTCCTTTAAGCCTCACCCTCCTCTCCTTCCCTCCTTTCGTCTCTACTCCCTTTCCCTCCTCCACCTCCCCTCCCTCCCTCCCTCTTCCTTGACTTCCAATCCTCGGCTGTTTCTCTCCCTTCCCTCCATTTTTACCTCCGGCCCTCCTTCTTTGGTTCGTTCACTCCTCCCTTCCCTCCCCTCCATCTTTCTCTCCCTTCCCTCCACCTTTAATTCGTTCACTGCTCCCTTCCCTCCCCTTTTCTCTCCATCCCTCCTCCCTCCTTCCTTCCTCCCTTCCCTCCCTTCCGCCTCTCCCTCCATCCCTCCTCCTTTCCTTCCTCCACTGCTCCCTTCCATCCCCTTTCCTTTAAGCCTCCCCTCCTCTCCTCCCTTTCTCACTTCCTTCCTTCACTCCCCATTTCCTTTAAGCCTCCCCTTATCTCATTCATTCCTTCCTTCACTCCTCCCTTCCTTCCCCCTTTCCTTTTAAGCCTCTCACTTTTCTCCTTCCTTCCTTCACTCCTCCCTTCCCTCCCTTTAAGCCTCTCTTTCTCCTTCTCTCCTCCCTTTCTCCCTTCCTTCCTTCACTCCTCCCTTCCCTACCCACTTCCTTTCTCCTCTTTCTTTCTCCTCTTTCTCCTCTCTTCCCTACCTTCCCCTTTCCTTTTAGCCTCCCCTTCTCCTTTCTCCTTCTCTCCTTCCTTCCTTCACTCCTCTCTTTCCTTTTAGCCTCCCCTCCTCCTTTCTCCTCCTTCTCTCTCCTTCCTTTCTCCCTTTGCCGCCCCCCCCTCCCTTTGGCCTCCTGATGTCAACCTCAGCGTGAAGGACTTTGCACTATTGGACACCTTCCACCCCCAACCCCCCCTCCACCCTTCCACCCCCACCCCCTTCCCCCCTCCCCCTCCCCCTCCCCACCCCCCTCCACCCCTTCCGTCAGCCGAGGTCGCCAGTGGCACTATTGGACAAGTCGCGGTTCTCCTTTCCTCTCCTCCGCCTTCTTCCTCTCTTCGTTATTCTCTCCATTTTTTCTTATTCCTTTATTTTTCTTATTCCATTATTCTTTTTCTTTTTCTTTTTTTTCGAAAAAATTTCTTATTCCATTATTCTATTTAAAAAATCTTATTCCATTAAAGATTTTTCTTATTCCATTATTTCTTATTTTTATTATTTATTATTCCTCCTTTTTTCATCGAGATTCTCTATCTCTCCTTCTCCTCGGACTTTTCTATCTCTTTTTTCCCTTCTCCTTCTTGGGTTTCTTTATCTCTCTTATTCCTCCTTCAGATTTCCTTTCTCTCCAGGCTTCTCTGTCTCTCTTTTTCCTTCTCCGGTCTTTCTCTTCTTTCTTCTCTCTTCCTTCTCACCGGGCTTCTCTCTATCTCTCCTTTCGGTTCTCCTTTCTCTTCTCTTCTTCCCCTTTCGTCCTTTTCTCGTTCTTTCCCTCATTCATTCTCTCCTCCGGCCCTCCCTTCGTCCTTCCCTCTCCTCCTTCTCTCATCCTCTCTTCCTTCTCTTTGTCTCCTCTTCTCCTTCTCCTTTCCGCCCTCCATTCTTCGACCTTTTATCTTCCTCTTCCTCCTTATTTTTCTCTCCTTCTTTCTCCTCCTCCTCCTCCTCCTTCTTTTCTCCCTGCTACCTTCCTTTTTGCCTTCCCTCTTCCATTCTTTTCCTCTCCTTCCTATTTTCCCTCTTCTTAATTCCTCTCCCCTTCTCAATGTTCTTCTCTCCCACCTCCCTCCCTTCATTCCTCTCTTCCTCCTTCGCTGCTTCTAAGACACCCTTAACGAAAAAAGGGAAAGAAAGAGAGAAAAAAAAATCACTCGAAGATTTTCAATATTTCATAATTAATTTGATTAAGTGCTATCATTGATTTCTTTAAATTTCGTCATATGTATATATGATTTTATCTATAGTTTTCAATCATCCATTATCATTATATTGCCACACATTTTTATCTATTTGTTTATCATTTTTTTTAAACCTTTCTTTATTTCTTTGAGTCGAATAAAAAAAAAAAAAAAAAAAAAACATATTTCTTTTTTCATTCGAGTCGAATAGGAAAAATACCTTTTAATTTCTTTTATTCTATTTATTTTCATATATTTCTTTAATTTTTTTCAATGAAAAAAACAAAAAACATCCATTGCAACTGAGACCCGAACCCACCGTAAAAGAACACATTACATATGCATTATGCTGTTATTTTCATATATTTCTTTAATTTTTTTGCATTATGCTGATTCCTCAGACCATATATGTATCACTGGCTGACTCATACGAACCAACATGACATTTCATTCTGGACACAAAAGACTATTATACAAAGACATAAGGTTGTTTTTTGATGCTAAGTTCAAAAGGTCAACGCGTCCTGTTATTCTTTGTGTGTCAGGTCATTTTTCAGTGTTCTTTTGTGTCCCTTGGGTTGGGTAATTGTGTCACGTAGCAAAGGAGATAGAAAAGTACAGGGATGAAAAAAGGAATTAGAAGAAAAATGAAGAAGTAGGAAGTGAATATAGTAAAATTGAAACGAAAGGAAAAAATGCAAGTAAAAAGAAATAGAAAAAATACGAAAAATAGATAATAAAATGAAAAACAAAGTCGAATGATATACAAAGTATAAAAAAATCATATAAAAGAATAACCAAAAAATAATAATAATAATAAAATTAGATACAGGAAAATAGAAACGGTAATTCCCCGGATGATCTTGACAATCACGGATATTAGAGAGAGAGAGAGAGAGAGAGAGAGAGCGAGAGAGCGAGAGAGCGAGAGAGCGAGAGAGCGAGAGAACGAGAGAACGAGAGAACGAGAGAACGAGAGAACGAGAGAACGAGAGAACGAGAGAACGAGAGAACGAGAGAACGAGAACCGCCCCAACACCTGACACGGTTATGCAACATCTAGTGATTGCTTGTGTGATACTTTTGCACTTAATCCGGTATTGCAAAAGCTGATCCATCCCTGTCAAAGAAAGAAAGAAAGAAAGAAAGAAAGAAAGAAAGAAAGAAAGAAAGAAAGAAAGAAAGAAAGAAAGAAAGAAAGAAAGAAAAAGAA
>NC_091564.1:38103490-38105078 GCF_042767895.1 Penaeus vannamei | reverse complement strand
GTATACCAAGACACACACACACATTCGTATATATCCACATCTTTTCTACTTTAAATGTAAAAAAAGGAGCCGAAAAAAAGTTCAAATTGAGTTTCTTAGAATAGCAAGCATCAGCAGCTCTTTTATCTGGTTCGAGAAAATATGCCAACTTTGTCTTTTCATTTTTTTGTTCAATTTCAAAAGGCAGAAGGCTTATTCTTGGGAGCAAAAGAGAGAGAGAGAGAGAGAGAGGGAGAGAGGGGAGAGGGAGGGAGGGAGGGATGAGGGAGGGATGAGGGGAGAGAGAGGGGAAAGGGAGGGAGGGAGAAAAGAGGGGAGGAGGGAGGGAAAAGGGAAAGGGAAAGGGAAGGAAAAGGAGAGAGAAAAAAGAGAAAAAAGGGGGGGGGGAGGAGAGAGAGAGAGAGAGGGAGGGAGGGAGAGAGAGAGAGACAGACAGACAGACAGATAGACAGACAGCGAGAATGAGAGTAAAAAATTAACCTGATATCAAAGGGAACTGAACGAAACGAAAGCGGAATGACGAAGAGAAACGAAAGTTTGGACACTCCTCAGAGAAAACTTTTATTCGCAACAAAAGCTTTACAAGTAGTCTTTTGAAATAATGCAACAAACTGGCGGTCAAGGCAAAGTTAGGAGAGCGAGAGTGGACAAGAGATAAGGTGGGTGAGATAATCTGTATACAAGGAAGAGGGATAAATTGTGGATAAATGTTAAGGTGAAGGATAAAGACAAAAAGACTATGATTAAAAAAAGAACGTTAAGGTGAGACGGTAAGAAATAGGAAAAAGAGGGAAAGGAAATAGAATTAGAAAAAAGAGAGAAAAAAAACAGAAAAAAGGAAAGAAAATCGAAAGAACGAAAGACAAAAGAAAGAGAAAAAAAACTAGAAACACACGGAAGAAAAAAAAAAAAAAATCGGAAGATGATACCCGCCAGATAACGATAACGAAGAAGGGGAAAAACAGAGAAGGACATATGTGTGCATGTATGTGATCACGCAAAGACATTTATGCATGAAGAAATAAAAGAAAATTCAAGAACACTTCCCTCCTTCCCCGAAATACGTGCCCTCATCAGCTGTGTCTCTCGCGAAACGGTTCTCCTGCAGGTGAAGCTAGCATTTGTCTCCCGGGAGCGAACTAAATCCTCGGGCTGGGAGACGAGCGCCCTCCGTGGGGGGAGGGGGGGAGGGGGCTTTATGCAACTGAGGGAGGGGGGAGGGGAGGTGGGGGAGGGGGAGGAGTGGTGGGAGGGGAGGAGAAGTGAGGGGTGAGGGAGGGGGGTAACGGAAGCGGGTAAGGGTTGCAGATTTTCTTGTCTGTGCGAAAATATGGATCGATGTGGATATATATTTATACATATATGCATGTATATATATATATATATATATATATATATATATATATATATATATATATATATATATATATATATATATATATATATATATATATATATATATATATATATAGATATATATATATATATATATATATATATATATATATATATATATATATATATATATATACATATATATATATTAATGCGACGCGAGAGAGAGTTTACATGTCTCGGGAACTTTGGT
>NC_091564.1:38083490-38090990 GCF_042767895.1 Penaeus vannamei | reverse complement strand
TCTCTCCGTCACCTCCTTATTCATAATTCTTTATCCTCTCATTCCCCTCCACTTCCTCCTTCCTCTTCTCCCATTCTATTCTTCTTATATTTTTCCCCATTCTCATTCCTCATCTCCACTTCCTCCTTCTTCCTCCTCTCATCCTCTCCTGTCCCCCTTCCTCTCTCCCTTCTCTCCTTCTCTCCTTATCCCCCTTCCTCTCTCCCTCTTCCTCCTTCTCCTCCTTTCCCTCTCCTTCCTCACATCCTCCTCCACATCCTCCTCCTTCCTCCATCCTCCCTCCCTCTCCTTCTCCTCCTCATTCACCTTTTCTCACCTTACTTTCCTCTTCTAATACCCCCTCTCCTCTCCCCTTCCTCCTCCTTCCTCCGTCCACCCTCCTTTACTCCCTCCCCCTCCTTCTCCTCCTCCACCTCCTCCCTTTTCTCCTCCTAAATACCCCCTCTCCTCCTTCCTCCTTTCCTCCTCTCCTCCACCTCCTCCTCCTTCCTCCTTCCTCCGTCCTCCCTCCCTTAACTCCCTCCTCCTCCTTCCTCCTCCTCCACCTCCTCCCTTCTCTCCTCCTCTAATACCCCCTCTCCTCTCCTCCTTCCTCCTCCATCCTCCCTCCCTTAATTCCTCCTCCTCCTTCTCCTTCTCTCCTCCATCCTCTCCTCCATCCTCCATCCTTCCTCCTCTCCTCCTTCTTCCTCTCCTCCCTCCTTCTTCTTTACCCCTTCTCTTCCACGATCAGCAGCGAACACATTAATCAAACACTCTAAGTTATAATGACCTTAAAGATCTTCATTAATACGAATTAACTCCTCCTTATAAGGGGCATTACAAGGAAGCGAATAGAAAGAAGGAAGAAAGAAGAGAAGAAGAGAGAAAGAATAAAAAATGGAGGTTTTATATACGAAGTATTTGCGGTGAATTTATTGATGAGTCTTTGGAAGACTTAGGGAGAGAGAGAACTTAGACTTGGTATGTAATAAAAACTTGGAATATTTGATGTAAATTGATGGTGATAATAACTATGATAATGATGATTATGATGATGATACAGTAGATATGATAATAGCATTGATAATGATGATTGATGATGATGATGATGATGCAGTAGATATGATAATAACAATGATAATGATGATGATGATACATCAGATATGATAATAACAATGATAATAATGATGATGATGATGATGCAGTAGATATGATAATAACAATGATAATGATGATTGATGATGATGATGATGCAGTAAAAATGATAATAACAATGATAATGATGATTGATGATGATGATGATGCAGTAGATATGATAATAACAATGATAATAATGATGACTGATGGTGGTGATGATGCAGTAGATATGATAATAACAATGATAATGATGATTGATGATGATGATGATGCAGTAGATATGATAATAACAATGATAATGATGATTGATGATGATGATGATGATGATGATACAGTAGATATGATAATAACAATGATAATGATGATGATGATGATGATACAGTAGATATGATAATAACAATGATAATGATGATGATGATGATGATACAGTAGATAGTATAATTACAATGATAATGATGATTGATGATGATGATACAGTAGATATGATCATAACAATGATAATAATGATGATGATGATGATAATGCAGTAAAATGATAATAACAATGATAATGATGACGATGATGATTATGATGATACAGTAGATATGATAATAACAATGATAATAATGATTGATGATGACGATAATGTAGTAAAAATGATAATAACAATGATAGTGATAACTTATAATGATGATTATAATAACAGTGATAATGATAATAATGATAATAACAGTGACGATAATGATAATGATGATGATGACTGTGATAGAGATAAAGATAATGATAACAACAATAAGAATGATATGAATAATAACAATCTTAACAATGATAGTGATGAGGATGAAGATGAAACTGATGATCAAAAGGATTAAGATAATAATAGTGATAATACTGATAATGATAATAATATAAAAAAACAATACTAATAACAATAATAAGGATAATGACATTGATGATCATGATAATGATGATAATGATAGTGATAATAGTAATAATGATAATGATAATAATGATAATAATGATAATAATAATAATAATAATAATAATAATAATAGTAATAATAATAACAATAACATTAATGATAAAAAATAACAACAACAATAACAAATAAACATAATAAACGTTATACAAATACTTATCCATTGTGACTCCCGCGTCTAAGAAGGGCATGAGAAGCAGAATGAGAGAAGAAAGAGAGAAAGAAAAGGAAGAAAGGAGAATAGGAAGGAGGGAAGGAGAGCACAAAGAAGAAATTGAAAGGGAGAGCAATGAAGTTCGTCCGTAATTGAAGTTAATTGAGGTGCAATCAGAATTCTTTTGTCCTTATGATAGATGCATTTTTCTCTTCTCGTCTTTCGTATGTATGGTGTGTTTGTTTGTGTGTTTGTTTGTGTGTTTGTGTGTTCCATTGTGTGTTTGTTTGTGTGTTTGTGTGTTCCATTGTGTGTTTGTTTGTGTGTTTGTGTGTTCCATTGTGTGTTTGTCTGTGTGTTTGTGTGTTTGTGTGTGTTTGTGTGTGTGTGTTTGTGTTTGTGTGTGTGTGTGTGGTGGGGGGAGGGGGGGGTCGTATTTGTTTGTGTGTTTGTGTCTGTGGTGGGGGGAGAGGGGGGGGGGTTCGTATTTGTGAATGTGTTTGTGGATGGGGTGTATTTGTGTGTATTTGTGGGCGGGGTGTATGTGTGTGTGCGTGTTTGTAGGAGGGGTGTATGTGCGTGTGCGTGTTTGTAGGTAGGGTGTATGTATGTGTGTGTATTTGTGTGTGGGGTGTATGTGTGTGTGCGTGTTGGTAGGTGGGGTGTATGTGTGTGTGTGTGTGTAGATGGGGTGTATGTGTGTGTGTGTGTAGGTGGGGTGTATGTGTGTGTGTGTGTAGGTGGGGTGTATGTGTGTGTGTGTGTGTAGGTGGGGTGTATGTGTGTGTGTGTGTAGGTGGGGTGTATGTGTGTGTGGGTATTTGTAGATGGGGTGTATGTGTGTGTGTGTATTCGTGGGTGGGGTGTATGTGTGTGTGTATTTATAGGTAGGGTGTATGTGCGTATGCGTGTTTGTGGGTGAGGTGTATGTGTGTGGTTGTAGGCGGGGTGTATGTGTGTTATAATTGTAGGTGGGGTGTATGTGTGTGTGTATCTGTAGGTGTGGTGTATGTGTGTGTGTATTTGTGGGCGGGGTGTGTGTGTTTGTGCGTGTTGGTTAGTGGGATGTATGTGTGTGTGTATTTGTGGGTGGGAAGTATGTGTGTGGATATTTGTAGGTAGAGTGTATGCGTGTGTGTATTTATAGGTGGGGTGTATGTGTGTAAGTATTTGTGGGTGGGGTGTATGTGCGTGTGTATTTGTAGGTGGGGTGTATGTGTATGTGCGTGTTTGTAGGTGGGGTGTATGTGTGTGTGTATTTGTTGATGGGGTGTATGTGTGTGTTTGTGGATGATAGATAGATAGATAGATAGAAAAAGAGATTTGGTGTGTGTGTATGTGTCTATCTGTGGTTGTATATGTACATATGGCCTTCTGTGTGTTAATTAAGTGTACTTGAATGCGCGGATGCCTTAGTGTTTGATCTTGTGTGTGTACGTACCTACCAATACATGCATACATACACGTGCGTACATGAAGTGTATACTACACTCTACTCGGACACACACATGGCAGACGACCTTCTACCCTCGTGGCGTATCGTGAGCCCCCCCCCCCCCACCCCTCCCCCGCTCCCCCCCTCCCGCTCCCCCCCCCCCTCCCGCTCCCCCCCCCCTCCCCCCATATCCCCCGCAAATGATACCATACACACACGACCGAGCAATTTCCGGCTCATTAGCATAAAAAGATCCCCGTCTTGCAGTTAATCGCGAATTGTGTTTCCTTCGCGTGACCTTATCTCGGATTATGCAGATTGGCGCTGGGTCATTCGTCCTTAATTAAGCATCACGGGCGTCCCTTTTCGAAGTGATATGTATTTCAAATTGTATATATATTGTATATATATTTTTGTATTGTATATATATTTTTTGTATTTGTATTTTTTTTTATTTTGTATTTGTATTGTATATATATTTTTGTATTGTATATATATTTTTTTGTATTTGTATTTTTTCATTTTGTATTTGTTTTGTATATATGTTTTTGTATTGTATATATATTTTTTGTATTTGTATTTTTTTATTTTGTATTTGTATTGTATATATATTTTTGTATTGTATATATATATATATATTGAAATTGTATATATATATTTTTTTTTGTGGGTGGATTAACTTTAGGTAGTTTAGAATCCTTGGTGTGGGATCGTTATGGTGTTCAATGTGCATGGAAAGGTAAGATCGATCGGCTAGGTTATTGTTTGACCATACAGTGCACGGCGGTGGGATGGGCCTGTCACATACACGCAAAGATAGATATAAACATACACACACCCACACACACACACATACACACACCCACGCACACACACACACACACACACACACACACACACACACACACACACACACACACACACACACACACACACACACACACACACACACACACACATACACACACACACTCACACACACACACACACACACACACACATATATATATATATATATATATATATATATATATATATATGTATATATATATATATATATATATATATATATATATATATATATATATATATATATATATATATATATATATATATATATATATATATGCGCACACACACACACAAACCACAACAACAACAACACACACACATACACACATATTTATATACATAAGACATATATATATACATATACATACACATATATGTCTATATATACACATGTGTGTTTAATATACATAAACACACATATACGTTTACATGTATACATCCCTTACACGAATAAATCAACGGAAGATCATGAATGCCACGGAATGCGACCTTTATTTACGTCGTCGCCCCCCCCCCCAACCCCCCAACCCCGGGTGCCTCCCCAGCTTCCCCTGAGAGGAGACTCTGACCTCGAACTCCGATGGCTGGCTACTCTCTGCTTGTTTGGTTGTTTTTGTTGTTGTTTTCGTGGTTGTTGTTGTTGTTATTGTTATTATTATTAGTTGTTTTTGTTGTTGCATTCATGGTTGTAATTGTTATTATTGTTAAGTGGTAGTAGTAGTAGTATCATAATCATAATATTTTTCATTATAATTATACTTATTATTTTTCATTATCAGTATTATTATTATCCTCATTATCATTATTGTTATTGTTGTAATGAAGGTAATAATCACTATCATTATTATAATTAGTTATTATTATTGTTATTATTATCATCATTATTATTTCATTATCGTTGTAACAATAATGACAATAACAGTACTAATAATCCTTATTATTATCATTTAAATAATTTTTGTTATCATTATTGTTATTGTTTTTATGATTATGATTTTTATTGTTATTATTCTCATTATCCTCATTATCATTATTATTAAATTTAACATTATCATTATTACCACTGTAAAAACGATAATAAATATTATTGCTATTGTAATTATTTTCATTATTTCAATTACTATTGCAATTATTTTCATTATTTCAATTACTATTGTAATTATTTTCATTATTTCAATTACTATTGTAATTATTTTCATTATTTCTACTACTATTGCAATTATTTTCATGATTTCTATTACTATTGCAATTATTTTCATTATTTTTATTACTTTTGTAATAGTTTTAATAATTTCTATTACTATTGCAATTATTTCTATCATTATAATTACTATCATCAATATCATTATCACCACTCTCCTCCTCTTCCTCATTATCATCATTAACACCTCCATCATTACCATAAATATCATAAAAAATTCGCATCTTATAATAATAATATCTTTTCCTGTCCCTATCCTATTCCTATCCTCCTCTTCTTCCTTCTTCTTCCCTATTTCTTCTTTCTCTCCTCCTCTTCTCTCTCTCCGCCCCCTCGTTCGTTCACCCTGGCAGCGGCCCAGAAATATCCTTTACATAAATCATTTTCTCGATGCCAGTTAATGCATGGCTTTCAATCTCTGCCTTGCACCTTTTGCCTCACTTCCTCTCCCTCTTTGTCTCTGTCTTTCTTTCCCTTTACTCTCTCTCTCTCTATCTGTTTATCTCTTTCTCTCTCTCTCTCTCTCTTTGTTTCTATCAACCCTCCCCATCTCTGTCTCTGTCTCTGATTTTGTTTTCATTCTTTCTTCTCTTTCTTCTTCTTTATCTCTCTCTCTCTCTCTCTCTCTCTCTCTCTATCTATCTATCTATCTATCTATCTATCTATCTATCTATCTCTCTTTCAATCTCTTTCTCTCTCTCTCTCTCTCTCCTTTCTCTCTCTATCTCTCCCCCTCTCTTTCTCTCTCCTTCCCTCCCTCCCTCTCTCTATCTGCTGCTGCTCCTACACCCTTCCCTCTTCTCTCTCTCTCCCTTTCCTCTCTCACTCTCCCCATTTCTCATATCCATATTTCATGCAGCATATCTCCTCATGGCTCTTGGCAACCCTCCCCCGGTCCACGCACATTTTTAATCTCTCTTTGGCTTTTCATCTTTCGTTTTTTTGAATTTTTCGTTTTATTTGGGTTGCTGTTTTTTCTCTTTTTCCTTTTCTTTGTATTTTGTCTTTTGTGGGCTTTGTTTTTTTTTTATTTACGTCTTTGTTTTTGTTTTATTTGCGTCTTTTTTCCTTTCTTTGTTTATTTGTTGTGTTCTCCTCTCTTCGTTTTGTCTTTCGGCTGTTTATCTTTGTCTGTGTTTTGTCTGTCTTTCGTTCTGTCCATTTATCTGTATGTTTTTCTTTCTCTCTCTCTCTGTCTGTGTTCTTCCACCCTTTCCCTCTCATTATCTTTCTCTCTTCCGTTTCTTTCTATCTTATATCACTTATTTTCATACCTTATCCCCATATAGCCTTCCACATTCATCTAATCTCCTTTCATATCCTCTTCCTAACTATCCTATTCCCCCCTTTTTCTTCTTTTTTCTCATCTCCATTTCTTCCCTTTTTTTTTACTGCCCAAGAACCGCGAGAGGGTGGAGGGAGGGAGGGAGGTGGGGGGGAAGGGGGGGGGGGATACGTTATCTCTCGCGCTGACCTATGAGCTATTGATTTATTTCTATTTTCTCTTAGTCCTTTTCTTAAAGAAAAAGAAAAAAAGAAAAGAAAATACTCTCTTGCTGGTTATATGTTTCCTTCTATTTTCTCTTCGTCCTATTCGTTAAAAACACGCTCTTTTTTGTGCTATGTTTCCTTCTATTTTCTCTTCGTCTATTCGTAAAAAAAAAGAAAAAAAAAACTCTCTTTTGGTGCTGTTTCCTTCTTCTTCTTGGTTTAGGTGTATCCTTCTCTTTTCTCCCTCTCTGCTTTTGTCTGACATTATTGCCATTCTTATTTTCATAAAA
>NC_091564.1:38058490-38070990 GCF_042767895.1 Penaeus vannamei | reverse complement strand
TCTGTCTCTCTCGTTCTATCTCTCTTTCTCAACCCCCCACCCCTTCCTCCCTCCCTCTCTCCCTTCCTCCCTCCCTCTCCCTCTTTCTCAACCCTCCTATCCCTTCCTCCCTCCCTCTTTTTCTCTCTCTCCCTCCCTCCCTCTCCCTCTTTCTCAACCCTCCTGTCCCTTCCTCCCTCCCTCTCTCCATTCCTTCCTCCCTCCCTCTTTATCTCTCTCTCTCCCTCCCTCCTCTCCCTCTTTCTCAACCTCCCCGTCCCTCTTCCTCCCTCCCTCTCTCTCCCTCTTTCTCAACCCCCATCCCTTCCTCCCTCTTTCTCAACCCCCTACCCCTTCGTCCCTCCCTCTCTCTCCCTCCCTCTCCCTCTTTCTCAACCCTCCTGTCCCTTCCTTCCTCCCTCCCTCCCTCTCTCTCCCTCCCTACCTCTTTATCTCTCTCTCTTCTCTCTCCCTCTCCCTCTCCCTCTTTCCTCAACCCCACATCCCTTCCTCCCTCCCTCTTTATCTCTCTCTCCCCCCTCCCTCCCTCTCCCTCTTTCTCAACCCCCACCCCCTCCTCCCTCCATCTTTCTTTTCCTCCCTCCCTCTCCATCTTTTTCAACCCCCCACCCCTTCCTCCCTCCCTCCTGTCCCTTCCTCCCTCCCTCTCACCCTCGCTTCCTCCCTTCTTTATCTCTCTCTCCCCCCTCCCTCTCCCTCTTTCTCAATGCCTAAATCTGTCCCTTCCTCCTCCCTCTTTATCTCTCTCTCTCTCCTTCTTTCTCAACCCCCCACCCCTCCCCTCCCTCTCTCCCTTCCTCCCTCTTTATCTCTCTCTCTCCCTCCCTCCCTCTCCTCTCCACCTTCTTTCCTCAACCCTCCTGTCCCCTTCCTTCCTTCCCTCCCTCCCTCTCTCCCTCCCTCCCTCCCCCCTTCTCTCCCTCTTTCTCAACCCCCCATCCCTCCCTCCACCCCTCCCTCCCTCTCCCTCTTTCTCAACCCCCATCCTCCCTCTCCCCCCTTTCCCTCCCTCTCTCCCTCCCTCCGTCTCCCTCTCCTTCTTTCTCAACCCCCTCCCCCCCTCTTCCTCACTATCTTCAGAGATAGAGCGAACTTCCTCCCTTCTATCGGGTTTCCTGCCATACGCTACGAATACGTGGCTGTCGGGCTTGTTTCCTGTTCTTTCAGCGAGGAATGTTCATATTTCGAGATTTCGGTTCTGTTTGTTTGTTTGGGTGTGGGGGGTGTGGGGGGGGTGTGGGTGTGTGGGGGAGGGGGGGTTGTGTGTGTGTGTGGGGGGGTGGGTGTGTGTGGGGGTGTTGGTGGGTTTTGTGTGTGGAGGGGGTGTTTGTGTTGATGTGGGGGGGGGGGTGTTGGTGGGTTTTTGTGTGTGGGGGGGGTGTTTGTGTTGGTGGGTGTTTGTGGGTGTGTGTGTGTTTGTGTGTGTATGTGTCTGTGTGTGTGTGTGTTGGTGTGTGGGTGTGGGTGTGTGTGTGAGTGTGTGTGTGTGCGTGTATGTGTGTACCATATATCGATATCTCTAGAGGGTGAAAGAGAAGGAGAGGCAAATAAAGAGACAAAAAGAGAGACCTTGAGTAAGAAAAAGAAAGAGAGAGAAAGAAAGTCGAGGGAAATACAGATACAGACCAAACATCCCATCCAATCATTCCCTACTATCTAACAGTATAAGGGAACAAAGAATAAGGTAACGCATCTTCCAAAAGGGAAGACAGAGGGTTCAAAAGATGTATATTCTCTCTCCTGCGTCTCTCTTCCCTTGCCTGAGGACTTTTCCAGATTAAATCCCTATCGAAAGTGAAAGACAGAGAGAGAGAGAGAAAGAAGAAAAATAAAAACTTTTATTTCGTTTTTTTTCTTTCTTTTTTTTTGGGGGGGTGGGGGGGGCGGGGGTCCATCGGTTGAGTGCCTGAGATCTCGTCACCAACAGGCTCTTCTTATGCTCGTCTTCTGTTGATGTCTTTTGCGCTCTCTTGGGCAATGCTTTTCTCCTTTATCTTTGTTAATTTGGTTTTTCTCTTTTTGGCCTTTTTTTTTTTTTTTTTTTTTTAATGGGTGTATTCGTGTGTATGTTTGTTGATGTTTTTCTGACTCGATATTTTTCTGTCTAATTATTCTCTGTCTCTTTCTCTTTTCCTGCATCTGTCTCTGTCCCTCTCTTTCTGCATATGTGTCTCTCTCTCTCTCTCTCTATCTCTCTCTCTCTCTCTCTCTCTCTCTTCCTTTCACATTTTCCCCCTGTCTCTCACCGTCTCTCTCCCTCTATTTTTATATCTATCATACTCCCTTTTACTCACCCCTCTCTACCGCTCTCCACCCTCTCTCGATCCCCCATCTCTATCTCTCTTCCTCTTTCCTCTCCAAGTTTCCCCAATTCATCTTCGCCACCCTCTCTCACTGATGATAATTTAGAGAAAAGAAATTATTGAGGGTTTTTTTTGTATAGAGTCGAGTCAGGCAGCGAGAGAGAGCCATTAAATCGGACCGACAGAGGAGGGCTGATTTCAAAGGGAAAATAGCCCCTTTTCTTTCAAGGTGGAATGCTATTGAGCAATCGTTTATGTCGGGGGAGCTTTCCCTCTGTCTGTCTGTCTGTCTGACCTTTTCTTTGTCTCTGTCTCTTTCTTTTTTGTCTTTTTCGCTTGCACTCCGTTTTTCTTGATGTTTCTCTTTTTCTTTGTTACTGTCTCTGTTTGTCTGTTTGTCTCTCTGTCTGTCTGTCTGCCTCCTCATCTTTTTCTTTCTCTCTCTCGTCTTCTCTCTCCCTCTCTCTCTCTCTCTCTCTCTATCCATCTCTCTTTCTCTCTCTCTCTCTCTTTCTCTCACCGTCTCTCTCCCTCTATTTTTTATATCTTTTTATCTTACACCCTTTTACTCACTCCTCTCTACCGCCCTCCACCCTCTCTCGATCCTCCATCTCTATCTCTCTTCCTCTTTCCTCTCCAACTTTCCCCAATTCATCTTCGCCACCCTCTCTCACTGATGATAATTTAGAGAAAAGAAATTATTGAGGGTTTTTTTTTTTTTTGTATAGAGTCGAGTCAGGCAGCGAGAGAGAGCCATTAAATCGGACCGACAGGAGAGGGCTGATTTCAAAGGGAAAATAGCCTCTTTTCTTTCAAGGTGGAATGCTATTGAGGAATCGTTTATGGCGGGGGGGGGGGGGCTTTACCTCTGTCTGTCTGTCTGTCTGACTGACCTTGTCTTTGTCTCTGTCTCTTTCTTTTTTGTCTTTTTTCGTTTTTACTCCGTTTTTCTCGATGTTTCTCTTTTTCTTTGTTTATGTTTCTGTATGTGTATCTGCCTCCCCTTCTTTTTCTTTTTTTTCTCGCTTTCTCTCTCTCTCTCTCTCTCTCTCTCTCTCTCTCTCTCTCTCTCTCTCTCTCTCTCTCTCTCTCTCTCTCTCTCTTTCTCTCTTCTTCTTCTTCTTCTTCTTCTTCTTCCTCTCACTTTCCCTCTGTCTCTCACGGTCTCTCTCCCTCTTTCTATTCTCTCACTCCTCTCTACCGCCCTCCACCCTCTCTCGATCCCCCATCTCTATCTCTCTTCCTCTTTCCTCTCCAACTTTCCCCAATTCATCTTCGCCACCCTCTCTCACTGATGATAATTTAGAGAAAAGAAATTATTTAGCTTTTTTTTTGTATAGAGTCGAGTCAGGCAGCGAGAGAGAGCCATTAAATCGGACCGACAGAGGAGGGCTGATTTCAAAGGGAAAATAGCCTCTTTTCTTTCAAGGTGGAATGCTATTGAGGAATCGTTTATGTCAGGGGGGGGGGGGCTTTCCCTCTGTCTGTCTGTCTGTCTGTCTGTCCTTGTCTTTGTCTCTGTCTCTTTCTTTTTTCTCTTTTTTCGCTTGCACTCGGTTTCTCTTTTTCTTTGTTTCTGTTTCTGTCTGTGTATCTGCCTCCCCTTCTTTTTCTTTCTCTCTCTCTCTCTCTCTCTCTCTCTCTCTCTCTTTCTCTCTCTCTCTCTCTCTCTCTCTCTCTCTCTCTCCTACCTCTCTCTCTCCCTCCCTCTCTCTCTCTCTCTCTCTCTCTCTCTCTCTCTCTCTCTCTCTCTCTCTCCCTCTCCCTCCCTCTCTCTCTCTCTCTCTCTCTCTCTCTCTCTCTCTCTCTCTCTCTCTCTCTCTCTCTCTCTCTCTCTCGCTCTCTCTCTCTCTCTCTCTCCTTTTTTCAAAAACTCTTATTTCTCAAAAGCTTCTGAATTTGGCAGAATATATCTTCCCCAACAGTGGACAGGGAATATCCTTCCTCTTTTTAAAAACTTTTAAAAAAGTAAAATAAAAACAGAAACTGTCCATTTCACCGTTTGTTTTTTCGAAAACAAGAAATTTCTAATTTTCCTGGTCGAGAAAAACACGCGAACGCATTGTCAAAAAGAAAGAAAGAGAGAAAGAAAAAAACTGCGAAAAAACAGCAATGTCAAAATAGAAATAAAAAATGAATAAGAAAAACAGCAAAATCAATGTCAAAAAAAAAAAAAACTCAAAAACAAACAAAACGAATAAAATGTCAACAAAAATATCAATAATAAAAAGAGAGAAACAAAAATAAAAAATAAAATAAAAATTAAAACAACGTTGACGCGCCAAATAAGAGAGAGAGGAATTTCTGCTTTCTTTTAATTGAACCTCGAGAGTGAATGAAGCGGCCAGATCTGAGTTGCTATTCATTCTGGCGGCTGTCAGACGATGATGAAAAGTGTAATGGAAACGGAGGGAGAGAAACCTATTGAGTATATTACAGTATACCCAGGGACCGAATACACCTGCATTTCCTCCCTTCACTAACCGATTTTTTCTTTTTTGTGTAATTCCGGGCTTTTCGCTTAACGAGGTGTGGGTGTGGTTATGGTGGGAAGTAGTGTAGAGTATTTTTTCTCAATGGAAACAAGAATTATTTTCATCTCTTAAATCCCCGTTAAATTATTTCTGTTAAATTCTCTTTTTCACATAACGAGGTGTGGGTGTGGTTATGGTGGGAGGCAGTGTAGAGTATTTTCTAAATAGAAACAAACATTATTTTCATTTTTTTAAATATATGGTTAAGTCCCACCCCCGCTAAATTATTAGTTTAATAGTGGGTGTAGAAACAAGAATTATTTTTATTTTCTAAAACTCGCTGGTTTCAAATATAATATGTGTAAGTCCCACCTCCGCTAAATTTTTAGTTTAATATTCTTTTTCCATTAACGAGAAGTGGGTGTAGTTATGGTGGGAAGCAGTGTAGAGTATTTTTCTCAGTGGAAACAAATATTATTTTCATTTTTATAAATATATGGTTAAGTCCCACCCCCGCTGAATTATTAGTTTAATAATCTTTTTCCATTAACGAGAGGTGGGTGTAGTTATGATGGTAGGCAGTGCAGAGTATTTTCTTAATAGAAACAAGAATTATTTTCATTTTCTAAAACTCGCTGGTTTCAAATATGATATGTGTAAGTCCCACCCCCGCTAAATTATTTCTGTTTTATTCTCTTTTCCTGTAACGAGATGTGGGTGTAAGGATGGTAAGCAGTGCAGAGTAATTTCTTAATAAAAAAAATCATTTCTAAACTCGCTGGTTTTAAATATGATATCATGTTTAAGTACCACCCCGCTAAATTACTTGTTTAATTCTCTCTTTCCTGTAACGAGATGTGGGTGTAGTTATAAGAGTATTTTCTCAATAGAAACAAGAATTATTTTCATTTTTTAAAACTCGCTGGCTTCAAATATGATATCATGTTTAAGTCCCACCCCCGCTAAATTATTTCGTTTTTTTTTTTTTTCCTGTAACGAGATGTGGGAGCAGTTGTGATACTAAGCTGTACAGAGTATTTCTCAATAGAAACTAAAAATTATTTTCATTTTTAAATTCGATGGTTTCGAATATAATATGTCCCACCTACGCTAAATTATTTCCGTTTAATTGTCTTTTTCCTGTAACGAGATGTGTAATTATGATGGTAGGCAGTGCAGAGTATTTTCTCAATAGAAAAAAAAAAATCATTTCTAAACTCCCTGGTTTTAAATATAATATGTTTAAACCCCACCCCGCTAAATTATTTCTGTTAAATTCTTTTTTTTTTTCCTTGACGAGATGTGGGTGTAGTTATGATGGTAGGCAGAACAGAGTATTTTCTCAATAGAAAAAATATATATTTCATTTCTAAACTCGCTGGTTTTAAATATGATATGTTTAAGTACCACCCCGCTAAATTATTTATGTTATATTCTCTTTTTTCCTTAACGAGAAGTGAGTGTGGTTATGATGGTAAGCAGTGCAGAGTATTTTCTCAATAGAAAAAATAATAATTTCTAAACTCGCTGGTTTTAAGTATGATATCATGTTTAAGTCCCACCCCCGCTAAATTATTAGTTTAATATTCTTTTTCCATTAACGAGAAGTGGGTGTAGTTATGATGGTAGGCAGTGCAGAGTATTTTCTCAATGGAAACAAACATTATTTTCATTTTATAAACTCGCTGGTTTTGAATATGATACTATGATACCCCCCCCCCCGCTAAATTACTTCTGTTAAATTCTCTTTTTTTCTTGTAACGAGATATGGGTGTAATTATGATAGTAAGCAGAGCAGAGTATTTTTTCTGAATGAGAAACAAACATTATTTTCATTTTCAAAACTCACTGGATTCAAATATGTCATGTTTGAGCCTCACCCCCGTTAAATTTCCTTCTGTTAAATTCTCTTTTTTTCCTTGACGAGAGGTGGGTGTAATCGTCATGATAGCAGTGCAGTGTATTTTCTCAATAGAAAAAAAAATTACTTTCATTTTTTTAAAACTCGCTGCTTTTGAATATGATACTATGTTTTAAGTCCCTCCCCCGCTAAATTATTTCTGTTTGATTATCTTTTATTATCCCTTTTTTCCCTTAACGAGAGGTGGGTGTGGTTATGATGGTAGTCAGAGCAGAGGATTTTCTCAGTAGAAACAAGAATTATTTTAATTTTTTAAAACTCGCTGGCTTCAAATAGGATATCATGTTTAAGGACCATCCCGCTAAATCATTTGTTTAATTATCTTTTTCTCTTAACTAGGTGTGGGTGTAGTTATGATGGTAAGCAGAGCAGAATATTTTCTCAATAGAAACAAGAATTATTTTAATTTTTAAAACTCACTGGTTTCAAATATGATGTCATGTTTAAGCCCCACCTCCGTTAAATTACTTCTGTTAAATTCTCTTTTTTTCCTTGACGAGAGGTGGGTGTAATCATCATGGTAAGCAGTACAGAGTATTTTCTCAATAGGAAAAAAATTATTCAGTTTTTTAAACTCGCTGCTTTTGAATATGATACTATGTTTTAAGTCCCTCCCCCGCTAGATTATTTCTGTTTAATTATCTTTTATTATCCCTTTTTTCCCTTAACGAGAGGTGGGTGTGGTTATGATGGTAGGCAGTGCAGAGGATTTTCACAATAGAAACAAAAATTACTTTCATTTTTTTAACTCGCTGGTTTCAAATAGGATATCATGTTTAAATCCCATCCCCGCTAAATTATTTCTACTTTATTCTCTCTTTCCTGTAACGAGATGTGGGTGTAGTTATTATAGTAAGTAGAGAAGAGTATTTTCTCAGTAGAAACAAGAAATATTATTATTATTATTATTATTTTTTTTTTTTAACTCGCTGGTTTCAAATAGGATATCATGTTTAAGTCCCATCCCCGCTAAATTATTTCTGTTTTATTCTCTCTTTCCTGTAACGAGATGTGGGTGTAGTTATTATAGTAAGTAGAGCAGAGTATTTTCTCAGTAGAAACAAGAATTATTATTATTTTTTTTTCTTTAACTCGCTGGTTTCAAATATGATGTCGTGTTTAAGTCCCATCCCCGCTAAATTACTTCTGTTTTATTCTCTCTTTCCTTTAACGAGATGTGGGTGTAGTTATGATGGTAGGCAATTCATAGTATTTCTCAATAGAAACCCCATTAATTTCTATATTTAAACGCGCTGGTTCAAGTATTATAACTGTTCATATTTAAGTATCATATTTAAGATCCCAAGCTCATGTTTTTTTATTTTTTTTTTTTTTATGATAGTTTGCAAATTCAGTCTATTTCTCATTAGAAGAAACGTAATTTTTTTTCATTCTAAACTCGCTATTTTCAAAAATAGTAATTGATCATGTTTAGAACCCCCGCCCGCTGATATTATTTCTTTGTAATTCTCTTTTTTTTCCCATAATGAAACGTGGATAATGATGATAACAGCTTCGGATCTCCGTATAGTTACATATAGCAAAGTATAAAGTATTTTTTTATTTACTTTAGAGTTGTTTTTTGGTACGAATTTAGTTTTCTTTAGAACTGATTAAAGAACTAAATAGAGTTACGAGTATAAAAAGTACATCAAAGAATAGGAAAATCGACTTTGAATAAGGTTTAGAATGTAGAGTAACTTCGTTTAGAGATAACAAACCATAACCAATTTGCATTTTCTTTCAGACGCAATTAAAGTTTACAATGTAGATTAGATTTACGCGTCTCCTTAAGTGTACGACCCTTTCCTGCCTCGTTGTAGGGGAATTCAGCAGAGCGAAGGGAGAGCGAGGGTGTAAAAGCCTGCAATCTACATAGAATTTCCATTTGTAGTCAAACAAGGCGAGTCACGTGACAGTGCTATGCCTCTACTCGATCTACACGAGGTTAATAAACTTCTTGCTATCCCACTCCAGGCTCTTCACAGCGGGAAATTGCGCGCAAATATAACACCATTGTGGTTTGTCAAGAAGAGATGTTTCTCGCGGTTTGGCAGTGTCTTTCTTTCTTTCTTTCTTTCTTCTTTTATTTTTATTTTATTTTTATTATTATTATAATTATTATTATTATTATTATTATTATTATTATTTTATTTTTTGGGGTTGGCTAGATTTTGCAATTCTTAGTTTACTGATGTTCTGCCTATATTCGACTTATTCTTGGTCTGTCTAACGTTCTAGTAATAAATTTCAAACAATTCATGAAATTATATAATTCTTGTTCCAAATACGAAATAATTTCTTCAATATATAACTCTTTCTTCCACCTTTCAGATAACATCCTAAAACATACCAATCTTCCTTCCAAATTTCAAATAATTCACACCATACCTTCCCACTTTTCGCAAATCTCACTTGATTCATAAAATACACCGAACCCACAACAACCGATAAGAGACCGATAAGAATAGCAAAGTATTATTTTTGACAAAGTATCATTCTTGACGAAAGCAAATACTGCCGACGACCCTCTCATGTCCCATACTCTGCCGACGAGCCTCTCATGTCCCATACTCTGCCGACGAGCCTCTCATGTCCCATACTCTGCCGACGAGCCTCTCATGTCCCATACTCTGCCGACGACCCTCTCATGTCCCATACTCTGCCGACGACCCTCTCATGTCCCATACTCTGCCGACGACCCTCTCATGTCCCATACTCTGCCGACGAGCCTCTCATGTCCCATACTCTGCCGACGACCCTCTCATGTCACATACTCTGCCGACGACCCTCTCACGTCCCATACTCTGCCGACGACCCTCTCATGTCACATACTCTGCCGACGACCCTCTCACGTCCCATACTCTGCCGACGACCCTCTCATGTCCCATACTCTGCCGACGACCCTCTCATGTCCCATACTCTGCCGACGACCCTCTCATGTCCCATACTCTGCCGACGACCCTCTCATGTCCCATACTCTGCCGACGACCCTCTCATGTCCCATACTCTGCCGACGAGCCTCTCATGTCCCATACTCTGCCGACGACCCTCTCATGTCCCACACTCTGCCGACGACCCTCTCATGTCCCATACTCTGCCGACGACCCTCTCATGCCCCATACTCTGCCGACGACCCTCTCATGTCCCATACTCTGCCGACGACCCTCTCATGCCCCATACTCTGCCGACGACCCTCTCATGCCCCATACTCTGCCGACGACCCTCTCATGTCCCATACTCTGCCGACGACCCTCTCATGTCCCACACTCTGCCGACGACCCTCTCATGTCCCATACTCTGCCGACGACCCTCTCATGCCCCATACTCTGCCGACGAGCCTCTCATGTCCCACACTCTGCCGACGAGCCTCTCATGTCCCACACTCTGCCGACGAGCCTCTCATGTCCCATACTCTGCCGACGACCCTCTCATGTCCCATACTCTGCCGACGACCCTCTCATGTCCCATACTCTGCCGACGAGCCTCTCATGTCCCATACTCTGCCGACGACCCTCTCATGTCTCATACTCTGCCGACGACCCTCTCATGTCACATACTCTGCGCATTACCCAGGACCTCACTTATGCTATAGCGACCCCGGGTGATAACGCGCCCGGGATAAAGCGTGTAACACAATTTGAGGCACTATACACATTCTGTAACTCAATACTCTCTTCTCCCGTCCTCTGTGTACCCTCTTCTCTCTCTCTCTCTCTATCTCTATATGTCTGTCTCTTGTTCTCTCTCTCTCTCTGTCTCTGTCTCTCTGTCTCTGTCTCTCTTTTTCTGTCTCTTTCTCTCTCTTTCTCTTTCTCTTTCTCTTTCTCTCTCTCTCTCTCTCTCTCTCTCTCTCTCTCTCTCTCTCTCGCTCTCTCTCTCTCTCTCTCTCTCTCTCTCTCTCTCTCTCTCTCTCTCTCTCTCTCTCTCTCTCTCTCTTCTTTCTCTTTCTCTCTCTCTCTCTCTCTCTCTCTCTCTCTCTCTCGTTCGTTCGCTCGTTCTGGAGCCATTTAACTGTCTATCTAGATAAATAGATAGATATGTGAATAGGTAGATAAGTAGATAGATATAGATACCGACTTGCTTATATTTGTTTCTCTATTTTTCCGTACACACTCCCTCTTCTATTTCCTACCTCTACCAACAACAACAAACTCGAAAGAAAAAGAAAAAGGAAAGAAAAGAAAATGAAGAAGAAGAGAGAAGAGAATCTCGGGTTTTCCAGATCCTAGAAGACAATAGATAGAAACGCAAAACTTTATCACCAACTTTATCCCAGAATTCACAAACCTGCCAATACTCCTTATCTCTTTCGTCTTTCTTTTTCTCTTTGTCTTCGCTAGAATTCGTACAATCTTCGATATGTGTGTGTATATATATATGTATAGATATATATATGTATATATATATATATATATATATATATATATATATATATATATATATGTATATATATATATATATATATATATATATATATATATATATATATATATATATATATATATATATATATATATATATATATATATATATATACACAGATATACATACACACATATATATACATCTTTTTCTACTCATCCTGAAGATTCTTCATCCTCTTCTTCCTCTTTAGTCTTTTCCCGCTTCTGCTTCTCCTCATCCTCATCCTTCCCATTCCCTCCCTCCCCCCTTCCTCCTCCTCCTCCCCTTCCCCCTCCTCCTCCACCTCCCCCTCCCCCTCTCCCTCCACCTCATCCTCCCTCCTCATCCTCATCCTCTCCTCCCCTTCCCCCTCTCCCCTCCTCCTCCCCCTCCCTTTCCCACTCCTCCTCCTCCCCCTTCCTCTCCTCCTCCTCCCCCTCCTCCCTTTCCCCCCACCACCTCCTCTTCCTCCTCCTCCTCTCCCTCCTCCCCCTCCCCTTCCCACTTCTCCTCCTCCACCTCCCTCCCTCCCTTTCCCCTCCACCTTATCCTTCACCTCCCTCTCCTCCTCCCCCCCCTCCCCCTCCTCCTCCTCCCCCCCCCCCCCTCCCCCTCCTCCTCCTCCTCCTTCCACTCAAATAGTCACATCCAAATCCTCCTCCTCCCCTCCTCTCCCCCTCCCCCCACCTTCCTCCTCCTCCTCCTTCCACTCAAATAGTCACATCCAAATCCTCCTCCTCCTCCTCCTCCCCCTCCCCCCACCTTCCCCTTCCTCCTCCTCCTTCCACTCAAATAGTCACATCCAAATCTTCCCCCTCCCCCCCTCCCCCCCTCCACCTCCTCCTCCCCCTCTACCTACCCCTCCTCTTCCTCCCTTTCCCCTCCACCTCCTCCTCCCCATCCTCCCCCAACCTCCACCTCCTCCCCCCTCCCTCTCCCCCTCCACCCCCTCCTCCCTCCTCCTCCTCCTCCCCCCTCCACCTCCTCCTCCTCCACCTCCTCCCTTTCCTCCCCCTTCCCCCCTCCTCCTCCCCCTCCCCCACCTCCTCCTCCTTCCACTCAAATAGTCACATCCAAATCCTCCTCCTCCCCCTTCCCCCTCCTCCTCCTCCTCCTTCCACTCAAATAGTCACACCTCCCCCTTCCTCCTCCCCCTCCTCCTCCTCCTTCCACTCACATAGTCACATCCAAATCTCCACCTCCTCCCCTCCACCTCCTCCTCCTCCTCCCTTCCTCCTCACCTTCCCCCTCCTCCTCCACCCTCCCTCCTCCTCCTCCTCCTCCTCCTCCCTTTCCCCCTCCTCCTCCTCCCCCTCCTCCTCCTCCTCCTCCTTCCACTCAAATAGTCACATCCAAATCTCCTGCAACAAAGGCACACAAGAGGACGACCGAATC
>NC_091564.1:38053490-38055990 GCF_042767895.1 Penaeus vannamei | reverse complement strand
CAGGAGGAAGGAGGGAGGAAGGAGGTGGAAGAGGGAGAGGTAGAGGAGGTGGAGAAGGAGGAGGAGTGGTGGAGGGAGGAGGGAGGAAAAGGAGGGTGGAGGGAGGAGGTGAGGGTTGGGGAGGAACAGAAGGGAAATACAGGAGGAAGGAGGGAGGAAGGAGGTGGAAGAGGGAGGTAGAGGAGGTGGAGGAAGGAGGAGGAGGTGGAGGGAGAGGAAGGAGGAAAAGGAGGTGGAGGAAGAGGTGAGGGTTGGGGAGGAACGAAGGAATACAGGAGGAAGGAGGGAGGAAGGAGGTGGAAGAGGGAGAGGTAGAGGAGGTGGAGGAAGGAGGAGGAGGTGGAGGAGAGGAGGAGGAAAAGGAGGTGGAGGAGGAGGTGAGGTTGGGGAGGAACGAAGGGGAAATACAGGAGGAAGGAAGGAGGAAGGAGGGAAGGAGGAAGGAGGAGGAAGATGGAGGTGGAAGAGGAAGAGGTGGAAGAAGAAATACAGGAGGAAGGAGGAAGGAGAAGGTGGTGGAGGTGAGGGTCGGCGAGGAGAGACTTGGGGTTGGGGAGGAACGAAGGGGAAATACAGGAGGAAGGAAGGGAGGAAGGAGGAGGTGGAAGAGGGAGAAGGAGGAGGAAGGAGGGAGGAGGAGGAAGAGGAGAGGTGGAGGTGGAAGGGAGGAAGAGGTGGAAGAGGAAATACAGGAGGAAGGAGGAAGGAGGAGGTGGTGGAGGTGAGGTTGGGGAGGGAGGAGGTGAGGGTTGGGGAGGAACGAAGAGGAAATATAGGAGGAAGGAAGGAGGGAGAGGAGGAGGTGGAGGTGGAGGAAGGAGGGAGAGGAGGTGGAGAAAGAGGAGGAGGTGAAGGTGGAGGAGGAGGAGGAGGAGGAAGGAGGGAGAGGGAGGTGGAGGAGGAGGTGAGGGTTGGGGAGGAATGAAGGAGAAATACAGGAGGAGGGAGGAGGTGGAAGAGGAGAGAGGAAGAGGAGATGGAGGGAGGAGGTGAGGGTTGGGGAAGAATGAAGGGGAGAATACAGGAGGAAGGAGGAGGAGGGAGAGGAGGAAAAGGAGGTGGAAGAGGAGGAGGTGGAGGAGGAGGTGAGGGTTGGGGAGGAATGAAGGGGAAATACAGGAGGAAGGAGGAGGAGAGGAGGGATAGGTGGAGGTGGAGGAGGAAGAAAAGGAGGTAAAGGAGGAGGAGGAGGAGGTGGAGGAGGAGCTGGTGGAGGGGGAGGTGAGGGTTGGGGAGGAACGAAGGGGAAATACAGGAGGAAGGAAGGAGGAAGGAGGAGGAAGAGGTGGAGGAAGAGTTGGAGGAGGGAGGAAGAGGAAGAGGAGGAGGAGGTGGAGGTGGAGGTGAGGGTTGGGGAGGAATGAGGGAGAAATACAGGAGGAGGAGGGAGGGAGAGGAGGAAGAGGAGGAGGTGGAGAAAGAAGAGGAAGAGGAGGAGTGGAGGAGGAGGAAGAGGGGGTGAAGGTGGAGGAGGAAAAGGGAAGAAGAGGAGGAAGAGGAAGAGGGAGGAGGAAAAGGAAGAAGAGGAGGAGGAGGAAGAGGAAGAAGAGGAGGAGGAGGAGGAGAAAGAGTTAGGGAGGAATGCAGGAGAAATACAGAAGGAGGAGGGAGAGGAGGAAGAGGAAAAGGAGGAGGAGGAGGAAGTTGAGGTGAAGGAGGAAAAAAGTAAAGTAAGGAGGAGGAGGGGGAAATGGAGAAGAGCAAGAAAAAAATAAACAGAAAATTGTCAGAAGAAAGAGGGAAAGAGGAAGATGGGAGAGGCAGAAAACGACTAAGAAGAGTGAATGGACAAAAAAGAGAAGAAGTAGAGAAAGGGGAGAAAGAGGGAGAAGAAAGTATGCTGATAATTGTGATGATGAGGAGAAAGAGAAGGATTGTGATGATGATGAAAGTGTAAATAAGAATATTAAGAAAAAAAGGACGAAAAAAGAAAAGAAAAAGAAACAGATGATAATGGGAGAGAAGAAGTAAGTAAGGAAAATAATAAGAATGAGGGAAGGCATAAGAAAGAAGAATTGAAAAAGAGAAAAGAAATTTCATAATACTGATGAAACACGAAGAGAAAATGCAAGAGATAGAAAGGAAAGTAAGACGAAATAGTGATGATGGAGGAGGTGGAGATAAACGACAATAAAGAAGAAATGGAGACGAAGGAGAAAATCAACAGAAATGAGAAGCTGGGAAGAAAGAAAACACCAAAGAAAATGAACAGAATGGGAAAGCGAAAGGATGAAAATACGTATGAAAACAGGAAGAAGAAATAAGGGAAAAGAAATAGAGAAAGAAAGAAAAAGAAAAAAGTAAGAAAAAATAAAAAAAGAAGAAAAAAAAGGGAAAAGAAATAGAGAAAGAAAGGAAAAGAAAGAACGAAAGAAAAAGAAGAAGAAAAAAGGTAAAAGAAATAGAGAAAGAAAAAGAAAGAAAGAAGAAGAAGAAGAAAGGGAAGAGAAATAGAGAAAGGAAAAAGAAAGAACGAAAGAATAAGAATTAGGAAAAAAAT
>NC_091564.1:38043490-38048490 GCF_042767895.1 Penaeus vannamei | reverse complement strand
GACCAATGAGAGCAAATATTAGATCCGGGAACCGAGCTACAAACGCAGGGTAATTCATGAGGTAGAATAGGTAAGAAAGTGGGAATTCATGAGGTAGAATAGGCAGGAAAATGGGAATTCATGAGGTAGAATAGAATTGGAAAATGGGAATTCATGAGGTAGAATAGGCAGGAAAATGGGAATTCATGAGGTAGAATAGATAGGAAATGGGAATTCATGAGGTAGAATAGGCAGGAAAATGGGAATTCATGAGGTAGAATAGATGGGAAAATGGGAATTCATGAGGTAGAATAGGCAGGAAAATGGGAATTCATGAGGTAGAATAGATAGGAAATTGGGAATTCATGAGGTAGAAAAGATAGGAAAATAGGAATTGGTGAGGTAGAGTAGATAGGAAAATGGGAATTCATGAGGTAGAATAGACAGGAAAATGGGAATTCATGAGGTAGAATAGATAGGAAATGGGAATTCATGAGGTAGAATAGACAGGAAAGAGGGAATTCATGAGGTAGAATAGATGGGAAAATGGGAATTCATGAGGTAGAATAGATAGGAAATTGGGAATTCATGAGGTAGAAAAGATAGGAAAATAGGAATTGGTGAGGTAGAGTAGATAGGAAAATGGGAATTCATGAGGTAGAATAGGCAGGAAAATGGGAATTCATGAGGTAGAATAGATGGGAAAATGGGAATTCATGAGGTAGAATAGATAGGAAATTGGGAATTCATGAGGTAGAAAAGATAGGAAAATAGGAATTGGTGAGGTAGAGTAGATAGGAAAATGGGAATTCATGAGGTAGAATAGACAGGAAAATGGGAATTCATGAGGTAGACTGGATAGGAAATTGGGAATTCATGAGGCAAAATAGACAGGAAAATGGGAATTCATGAGGTAGAATAGATGGGAAAATGGGAATTCATGAGGTAGAATAGACAGGAAAATGGGAATTCATGAGGTAGAATAGATAGGAAATGGGAATTCATGAGGTAGAATAGGCAGGAAAATGGGAATTCATGAGGTAGAATAGATAGGAAATTGGGAATTCATGAGGTAGAAAAGATAGGAAAATAGGAATTGGTGAGGTAGAGTAGATAGGAAAATGGGAATTCATGAGGTAGAATAGACAGGAAAATGGGAATTCATGAGGTAGACTGGATAGGAAATTGGGAATTCATGAGGCAAAATAGACAGGAAAATGGGAATTCATGAGGTAGAATAGATGGGAAATTGGGAATTCATGAGGTAGAAAAGATAGGAAAATAGGAATTGGTGAGGTAGAGTAGATAGGAAAATGGGAATTCATGAGGTAGAATAGACAGGAAAATGGGAATTCATGAGGTAGACTGGATAGGAAATTGGGAATTCATGAGGCAAAATAGACAGGAAAGTGGGAATTCATGAGGTAGAATAGATAGGAAAGTGGGAATTCATGAGGTAGAATAGATAGGAAAGTGGGAATTCATGAGGTAGAATAGATAGAAAAATGGGAATTCATGAGGTAGAATAGACAGGAAAGTGGGAATTCATGAGGTAGAATAGATGGGAAAGTGGGAATTCATGAGGTAGAATAGATAGAAAAATGGGAATTCATGAGGTAGAATAGACAGGAAAGTGGGAATTCATGAGGTAGAATAGATAGAAAAATGGGAATTCATGAGGTAGAATAGACAGGAAAGTGGGAATTCATGAGGTAGAATAGATAGAAAAATGGGAATTCATGAGGTAGAATAGATAGGAAAGTGGGAATTCATGAGGTAGAATAGATAGGAAAGTGGGAATTCATGAGGTAGAATAGATAGGAAAGTGGGAATTCATGAGGTAGAATAGATAGGAAAATGGGAATTCATGAGGTAGAATAGACAGGAAAATGGGAATTCATGAGGTAGAATAGATAGGAAAATGGGAATTCATGAGGTAGAATAGACAGGAAAGTGGGAATTCATGAGGTAGAATAGATAGGAAAGTGGGAATTCATGAGGTAGAATAGACAGGAAAATGGGAATTCATGAGGTAGAATAGATAGGAAAGTGGGAATTCATGAGGTAGAATAGATAGGAAAGTGGGAATTCATGAGGTAGAATAGATAGGAAAGTGGGAATTCATGAGGTAGAATAGATAGGAAAATGGGAATTCATGAGGTAGAATACATAGGAAATGGGAATTCATGAGGTAGAATAGATAGGAAATGGGAATTCATGAGGTAGAATAGATAGGAAAGAGGGAATTCATGAGGTAGAATAGATAGGAAATGGGAATTCATGAGGTAGAATAGACAGGAAAATGGGAATTCATGAGGTAGAATAGATAGGAAAGAGGGAATTCATGAGGTAGAATAGATAGGAAATGGGAATTCATGAGGTAGAATAGATAGGAAATGGGAATTCATGAGGTAGAATAGATAGGAAATGGGAATTCATGAGGTAGAATAAACAGGAAAATGGGAATTCATGAGGTAGAATGGATTGGAAAATGGGAATTCATGAGGTAGAATAGACAGGAAAGTGGGAATTCATGAGGTAGAATAGATGGGAAAGTGGGAATTCATGAGGTAGAATAGATAGGAAAATCGGAATTCATGAGGTAGAATAGATAGGAAAGTGGGAATTCATGAGGTAGAATAGATAGGAAATGGGAATTCATGAGGTAGAATGGATTGGAAAATGGGAATTCATGAGGTAGAATAGACAGGAAAGTGGGAATTCATGAGGTAGAATAGATAGGAAAGTGGGAATTCATGAGGTAGAATGGATTGGAAAATGGGAATTCATGAGGTAGAATAGACAGGAAAGTGGGAATTCATGAGGTAGAATAGATGGGAAAGTGGGAATTCATGAGGTAGAATGGATTGGAAAATGGGAATTCATGAGGTAGAATAGACAGGAAAGTGGGAATTCATGAGGTAGAATAGATGGGAAAGTGGGAATTCATGAGGTAGAATAGATAGGAAAATGGGAATTCATGAGGTAGAATAGATAGGAAAGTGGGAATTCATGAGGTAGAATAGATAGGAAATGGGAATTCATGAGGTAGAATGGATAGGAAATGGGAATTCATGAGGTAGAATAGGTGGGAAAGTGGGAATTCGTGAGGTAGAATAAACAGGAAAATGGGAATTCATGAGGTAGAATGGATAGGAAAAATGAATTCATGAGGTAGAATAGATAGGAAAGTGGAAATTCATGAGGTAGAATAGATGGGAAAGTGGGAATTCATGAGTTAGAATAGATAGGAAATGGGAATTCATGAGGTAGAATAGATAGGAAAGTGGGAATTCATGAGGTAGAATAGAAAGGGAAATGGGAATTCATGAGGTAGAATAGATAGGAAATGGGAATTCATGAGGTAGAATAGATAGGAAATGGGAATTCACGAGGTAGAATAGATAGGAAAGTGGGAATTCATGAGGTAGAATGGATAGGAAATGGGAATTCATGAGGTAGAATAGATAGGAAATGGGAATTCATGAGGTAGAATAGGTGGGAAAGTGGGAATTCGTGAGGTAGAATAAACAGGAAAATGGGAATTCATGAGGTAGAATGGATAGGAAAAATGAATTCATGAGGTAGAATAGATAGGAAAAATGAATTCATGAGGTAGAATAGATAGGAAAGTGGAATTCGTGAGGTAGAATAGATAGGAAATGGGAATTCATGAGGTAGAATAGATAGGAAAGTGGGAATTCATGAGGTAGAATGGATAGGAAATGGGAATTCATGAGGTAGAATAGATAGGAAATGGGAATTCATGAGGTAGAATAGATAGGAAAATGGGAATTCATGAGGTAGAGTAAATGGGGAAATGGGAATTCATGAGGTAGAATAGATAGGAAATGGGAATTCATGAGGTAGAATAGATAGGAAATGGGAATTCATGAGGTAGAATAGATAGGAAATGGGAATTCATGAGGTAGAATAGATGGGAAAGTGGGAATTCATGAGGTAGAATAGATAGGAAATGGGAATTCATGAGGTAGAATAGATAGGAAATGGGAATTCATGAGGTAGAATAGATAGGAAAGTGGGAATTCATGAGGTAGAATAGATGGGAAAGTGGAAATTCATGAGGTAGAATAGATAGGAAAATGGGAATTCATGAGGTAGAATAGATAGGAAATGGGAATTCATGAGGTAGAATAGATAGGAAATGGGAATTCATGAGGTAGAATAGACAGGAAAGAGGGAATTCATGAGGTAGAATAGACAGGAAAGAGGGAATTCATGAGGTAGAATAGATAGGAAAATGGGAATTCATGAGGTAGAATGGATAGGAAATGGGAATTCATGAGGTAGAATAGATAGGAAATAGGAATTCATGAGGTAGAATAGACAGGAAAGAGGGAATTCATGAGGTAGAATAGACAGGAAAGAGGGAATTCATGAGGTAGAATAGATAGGAAAATGGGAATTCATGAGGTAGAATGGATAGGAAATGGGAATTCATGAGGTAGAATAGGTGGGAAAGTGGGAATTCGTGAGGTAGAATAAACAGGAAAGTGGGAATTCATGAGGTAGAATAGATGGGAAAGTGAGAGTTCATGAGGTAGAATAGACAGGAAAGTGGGAATTCATGAGGTAGAATAGATAGGAAATGGGAATTCATGAGGTAGAATAGATAGGAAAATGGGAATTCATGAGGTAGAATAGATAGGAAATGGGAATTCATGAGGTAGAATAGATAGGAAATTGGGAATTCATGAGGTAGAATAGATAGGAAAATGGGAATTCATGAGGTAGAATAGATAGGAAAATGGGAATTCATGAGGTAGAATAGATAGGAAATTGGGAATTCATGAGGTAGAATAGATAGGAAATGGGAATTCATGAGGTAGAATAGATAGGAAAATGGGAATTCATGAGGTAGAATAGATAGGAAAATGGGAATTCATGAGGTAGAATAGATAGGAAATTGGGAATTCATGAGGTAGAATAGATAGGAAATGGGAATTCATGAGGTAGAATAGATAGGAAAATGGGAATTCATGAGGTAGAATAGATAGGAA
>NC_091564.1:38025990-38040990 GCF_042767895.1 Penaeus vannamei | reverse complement strand
ACAACGAGATAGGTTGACAGATAGATAGATTAACAGACAGATAGGTAGGTACTGATATGAATAGACAGACAGACGGATAGATAAATAGGCAGACAGATAGATAGACTGAAGAATAATTAGACATATAGATAGCTATATAATCTGATACATAATAGATAGACAGACCGATAGATAAATATGCAGACAGATAGATAAACAGAAGAATAAGTAGACAAAGAGATAGCTTTATAAACTGATAGATAATTTTCTTAAATCGAAATGACTTCACAAATTTTTATAAGAAAAAAAAATCACCACATTAAATGGGGGAAAATGTGTATATTTCTCAGCTTTATAAACTGATAGATAATAGATAGACAGACGAATAGATAAATAGGCAGACATATATATATATATAGATAGATAGATAGAAGTATAGTTAGACATATAGATAGCTTTATAAAGAGATAGATAACCTTCTTAAATCGACTTATACAAATCTTTATAAGTAAAAGATAAACCCTCATAAATCGAAATGAAATCACAAATTTTTATAAGAAAAAAACTTAATTTTCCTTCTTTTTTCATTATTTTCACCAAATATACAGGAAAAAAATTGTATATTTCTCAGCTTCATAAACTGATAGATAATAGATATACAAACGAATAGATAAATAGGCAGACATACATATATATATATATATATATATATATATATATATATATATATATATATATATATATATATATATATATATATATGTATGTATATATATATATATAAATATATATATATATATATATATATATATATATATATATATATATATATATATATATATATGTATATATATATATATATATATATATATAGACAGAAGAATAGTTAGACATATAGATAGCTTTATAAACAGATAGATGATAGATAGACAGATTGATAGCTAAATAGGCAAACATATATATAGACAGAAGAATAATTAGACATAAAGATAGCTTTATAAACTGATAGATAATCATCCTAAATCAAAATGACGTCACAATTTATTAAGAAAAAGATAAACCCTCATTTTCCTTCTTTTTTTCCTCATTCTCACCACATGAAAAGGGGGAAAATGTGGATATTTCCTCCCTCCACCGTTTACAAAATCGAGAGAGGGGAAAAAGGGGTGTCCTTCTTTATGGGGAAATGCTGCTCGTGTGTCCTCGTTAATTCCCAGTGTTCAGCGATGTACATTTTTCCCCTTTTATTCAACTTTCTCTTTTTCCCCTCACCCCCCCTCCCCTCTCCATTTCCCCCTTTCACTCTCATTCCTTTTCCTCCCTTTTCCTTACGCGTTTCCCCTCACCTTTTCCCCCTCCACTCTCCCTCCCTCCTCCTCTCCCCCTTATCCCTCTATTCCCTTTTCCCTCGTCACTCCCTCTCCCCCGTACCCCTCTCTACTCCCCCCTACCCTCCCTTTCCCTCTCTCCCACCCCTCATCCCCCCCTTCCCCCGTACCCCTCTTTTCCCTCCTCCTTCTTCCTCCCTTCTCCCTCCCCTCACCCTCCCCCCCTTCATGAACCCCAACAGAACTTTTCTTTGGATCATGACCTCAAAAATAGAGGGAGGTCAAGGGGGGTCAGGGGACAAGGAGGGGGAGGGGGGGATAATGGAAAGGGGGAAGGGAGAGGGGAAAGGAGGGGACACGCATGATAGGCAAGGATAAGGATTTCGCACGAGGGGAAAAAGAGAAAGAGAGAGAGAGGGGGAAGGTATTCTGAGGGGATTGCGTGAGAGGGCGTGAGGGAGAGGGTGTAAGGGCGTGAGGGAGAGGGTGTAAGGGCGAGGGTTGAGGGTGAGAAGCGGAAGTGGAGGGTGATTAAGAGGGGGACGTTAAACGAGTCGGAAGGATGAAGGATGGGGTGGGAGAGGGAAGGAGGAAGGATGAAGGATGGGGTGGGTGAGGGAAGGAGGAAGGAGGGAAGGAGTAGGAAGGGGAAGAGGGAAGGAGGGGGGAGGAGGAAAGAGGAGGGGATGAGGAGGGGGAAGGAGGGGGGGAGGGAGAGAGAGAAGGAAAGTAGGGGGGGGGGAAGGGTAGGGGAAGTAAAAGTGGAAGCGGGAGGGAGGGAGGGATGGGAGGAACAGGAAGTGAAGGGAGGGGAGGGAAGGGAGAGGAGAAAGGGAAGAGGAAGGGGAAGTGGGGAAAGGAGTAGAATGGGAGGAATGGGAAGGAAAGGAAGAATCGGAGAGAAAGGGAAAGAGAAGGGAAGGATAGTATGGGAGAAGAAAGGGAAGTGGAAGGGGAAAGGAATGAAGGTGTGGGAGGGGAGAGGAGGGGAAAAGAAGAGGAAGGATGGGGCGGGAGAGGAAGAGAAAGGGGAAAGGAGGAGTGATGAGAGAGGGTTTTATGAGGGGACGACTATGAGGGGTCGTGAGGCTGTGAAAAGAATGAGGAGAAACGCCATTGAATTCAAAGTTATCATACCTTGAATATCTTCGACAAAATATTCCAAAAAGAGAACCAAAATCAAATCAGAATTGCGAATAATAACAAGTAATAAAGATAAAATCGACGCAAAATATAAACAATCACGATGAATACATTAAAATACACGATAAAGATGCCTATCATATGAATAAAAATAATAAACATAAATAGAATAATAAACAAAATATAAACAATCACGATGAATACATTAAAAAACAACAATAACAACAACAAAAAACACAATAAAGATGCCTATCATATAAATAAAAATAATAAACATAAATAGAATAATAAACAAAATATAAACAGTCACAATGAATACATTAAAAAAACAACAACAGCAACAATAACAACAACAAAAAAACACGATAAAGATGGCTATCATATTGTGCCATTCACGGTGTTGCCAGCTAAAAAATCTAGCCCGCTGCAGGGAGGCAGGGTGCGCTGCCATCTGCCAGGGAAAGATTGGCAACACTGAGTCGATAAGCCGCTTACATGAACTTAATAAAGGACTCGATATGTGCCATAACGAGATTTGGCAAGAATCAAATTACAGATTTTTTTTTTTCTTTTTTTTTTCATCTATCAATTCTGTTTCCAAAAAATAAAAATAAAAATGGAAATCGGTGATTTTATTTTATTCTTTTATTCGGATAGGACATAAATCCCCTGATTGTGCTTGAAGGTGTAGCTAATCGAATGATTTCTGTCAGCGGATTCTATATATGGAATGAATGCGGTTGTGTGTGTATGCCAGAATGCACTCCTGAACGTATGTCCTTTTGTACCCGTGTGTGCATTCCGGCGATGGTATCAGACGCACACACACGCAAGCAAATAGTACCACGCGCTTGGACAAACACACAAGCACGCTGCTAAACCCTCGCATACGGTGAGGAAACAAACAAAACAAACAAACAAACAACTATCCGATAGGTTGGTGGCTATTCGGGTGAGGCGGTAGATTGAACGAAGGCAAAAAAAGTATCTTAAAGAAGAAGAAGAGGAAGAAGAAGGAGGAGGAGTTGAAGGGGAAGGAGAAGAAGAAAAAAGAAGTTGAAGAAGAAGAAAAGAAGAAAAAAGAAGATGAGGAGAAGAAAAGGAGAAAAAAAAGAAGAAAGAAGAAGATGACGAAGAAGAAGAAAGAAGATAAGAAAAGAAAAGCAAAGAAAAAGAAGGAGAAAAACGATTTAGCCGATCGCGTCACCTAATATTTTGAGAAAGACAAGAAAAAAAAACAATGTTATATAAGCAATATTTAAAGGGCGTGGCAAATATAACGCTGATAAAGGAAAGGGGACGAGAGCACGAGAGGATGGGGAATGTATGGGGATATTACTCTGCACGAGGTAGTGCTGTAACACGGGAAAATATTGTACAGGACGACCATTTTTCGTATTTTTTTCGTATGTGTATATATATAAATCCACACAAACACACACACACAAACACACACACACGCACGCACGCACGCACGCACGCACGCACGCACACACACACACACACACACACACACACACACACACACACACACACACATACACACACACACACACACATATATATATATATATATATATATATATATATATATATATATATATATATATATATATATATATATATATTCATGGACATATAAATCGATAGATATAGGTAGATACTCATATATCATTATAATTATCATTATTGGTATTTTATATCACCATCATTATTATCATCGTTATCATTATGGTAAGCAGCATTATCATTAATAATGTTACTACTACTATCATTATAAGCATTAGTAGTAGTAGTAATAGTAGTGGTAGTAGTATCGTCGTTATCATCACTATTATTATTATTATCATTATTATTATTTTCATTATATTTATCATTCTAATTTTTATTGTTCTCATTATCATCAATCTCTCTTTCTGCAGCCCAGCCATCATCATTATCATCAACAGCTTTCGTAATATGCAGTTTATACAACTTTTTAGGGCACTGGTCTATCAGAATAATGATGACCTAATTAGCATTTTAGACGAGGAGAAAAATGTCACATTAGTTCATCGAAATCAATTGTCAATTAATATTTTTTTTAGCTCTTCCAACAGTTGCAATATTTTAGGGGGAAAAAAAAGCTAAACTTGCATTGCGTAACCAATTACCGAGACGCTAAAAAAAAAACAAAGAAAAATTATATAAAATTCATAAATGACCTTCAACGTTTTGCAACACCTTCCCCTCCTCCCCACCCAAGGTCAAGGAAGGTCATTGAGTTCAACTTTTGACCTCATATGACCTTGGGATGTAAAGACAGGGTTCGTTGATATTCAGAACGATTACTCTATTCATTTTTTCGATAATTTTTGTTTTTCTAATAATATCATGGTTGCTGCTGTGAATATCGTTAAGATCATGATAACAATCATTATGATAACTATTATAACTATCATTGCGATAATTGGCAATCAAGTTAATGGGTATTAAGAGAATCTTTGGTTCGATTAGTGTTCTGGGGCCGGATTCACTAAGATACGATCGTAACTCATTTACCAGCGGTCATTTACCATTGCGTTTACCAGCGATGGCAAACGAAATGGTAATTTGGATCAGCTGTTACAATCGTAAATCGGCTCATTCCGATGGTAGCCAACAGAGGGCTCTAGTAAAGCAGTTCGACCAATCAGCGAGCGCCATACAGATTTTTTTTTAGGTTCCTTCGGCCAATCACGTGACAAAACTAAACACGATATTTGAAAGATAATCGTCACAGCTAAAACGCCATTTAAGCACATTTAGAAAAACATATATATATCTACACACACACACACACACACACACACACACACACACACACACACACACACACACACACACACACACACACATATATATATATATATATCCATCATATGGATATATATATATATATATATATATATATATATATATATAATTATATCCATCATATGGGTTCTATATTCACCGTATAGATAGGAACCAATGCACTGTTATATTTATATATCTTTGTTTACCTCAAACCAAAGAGACAGTCTAAACAGTTTTTTTATGTTTAAGGAAACATTTCAAGCTTATTCTTGCCTGTGCGTTTTGGAGTTTATTGCCAAAATACTGACAGACACAGAAATTGCTTTACTCATTTAACGCTGGTATTGCCAATTTATATATCAACAAGGTAGTTTTTTTTCTCTAAGTCTGTAAAAATTGTGTCAGAGAATTCTTTAAGAGTTCGCTTATCAATCGATTCCATGCATTCTAGCATAGTATAGGCCTATATTTTACGAGTTTTTGCGTGGATTTTATTCTTGCTAGTTTCATGTGAAATTTGTATTTCTTCACTATGTCCGTATTGCGATATGTGTTTGCCATCATATTAGTTACATCAGCTGTTAAAACAAACCTGAAATTTTGCTTAGATATTGATTTTTTGACGAGATAACACGTGATGACATCGTCTTTCCAGAAGTTACTAGCGCTCCGACCGCTGGTAAGATTTACGATGGTCACTCCGATGGCAAGTTGTAAGTGAATACCACCGCTGTCTGGTTACCATGGCAACTGTAGTTACCAGTGATTTTACAATCGTAAGTGTGTTAGTGAATCCAGCCCCTGGAGTTCAATAGAAATTATACTGCTAATAATATTGATAGTGATGGTGATGATCCTGATGAGGATCGACAAAGAACGATGGTTAAAGTAATGTTGATGATGATAATGATGAACAGTAATAATAATGATGGTGATAATAGTAATAATGATAATAACAACAATAATGATGATAATGATAATAGTGATAATAATCATAATAATAGTGATAATGATAATGATAATTATAGCAATATAATTATTGATAATAAAGATAATAGTAGTAATAGTAATAATAACAAATGAACAATAATAATGAAAATGGCAATAATAATGATAACAAAATTGCTTTAACAGGTAATTCTCTTACAGAACACACCTCCCAGAACCCATCTGTGTGAGAGCAATAACGCTGCAAGCTCCTGGAACTACAATGGCAAGGTGTCCACGCTACCACTCGGAAATTAATAAGTAATTTGCTACATTCTATAGAGCCAACCCAGCTCGCGATTCCGTCAGGAGGTAATCGAGTGTGCAATCGCAGGAGATATGTGTTCAGGAATTGGATTTCTGTTTTCTGTTTTTTTTTCTTTTTCTTTCTTTCTTTCTTTTTCTTCTTCTTTTTTCTTTTTTTCTTTTTCTTCTTCTTCTTTTCTTTTTTCTTTTTTCTTTTTCTTCTTCTTTTTTCTTTTTTTCTTCTTTTTTCTTTTCTTCTTTTTTTCTTCTTCTTCTTTTTTCTTTTTTTTTCTTTTTCTTCTTTTTTCTTTTTTCTTTTTTTTCTTTTTTCCTTTTTCTTTTTTTCTTTTTCTTCTTTTTTCTTTTTTTCTTTTTCTTCTTCTTTTTTCTTTTTCTTCTTCTTTTTTCTTTTTTCTTTTTCTTCTTCTTTTTTTCTTTTTCTTCTTCTTCTTTCTTTTTTTTCTTTTTTTTTCTTTTTTCTTTTTCTTAATCTTTTTTTTTTTTTTTTCTTTTTCTTTGGGAAGGGAGGGGTAGGGTAGGGGGGTTGGGGGGAAGAGCTGTTCTGTACTTGATGGGGAATTTACACGCACCAACATAGCGAGACACATACGCACGTATAGAGATTGATAGATTGTTAGATAGATAGATAGAGGGAGGGGGGAGAGAGAGAGAGAGAGAGAGAGGGAGAGAGAGAGAGAGAGAGATCGAGAGACCGAGAGAGATCGAGAGACCGAGAGAGATCGAGAAACCGAGACCGAGTGACCAAGAGACCGAGACAGAGAGAAACAAACAAACAAACAAACAGACATACAGAGACAAAGCCAGACAAACAACCACCCAGTCCAACAACCCAACAAGCACCCAGACACGCCAATACACCCAGTCCACCTTACCCAACGACAATCTTCCTTAAGCACCTTCGCACTGTAAAATAAAGCCATTAGCCAGTAACATTGGCTATTTGCTCCTGTAAAACCACCCATTTCGACCAATTTCCCGCCGGTGAAATTGTCTGGGCGATCGTTTCTCGGTTTGGGAGGGAACGCAGGGTCGGGGTTTTGTTGCACGAGATACAACCGTCAGTCATTTGTTGTCCGTCTGGAGTCAGAGATGTTGAGAGAGAGGGAGAGAGAGAGACGGGGGTGGGGGGAGAGAGAGGGAGTGGGAGGGTGAAGGAGAGGGGGGAGAGAGGGAGGGGGTGAGGGAGAGAGAGGGAGAGGGAGTGTGAGGGTGAGGGAGAGGGAGAGTGGGGGTGAGGGAAGAGGGAGAAGGAGAGGGAGTGAGAGAGAGGGGAGGGAGAGAGAGAGAGGGTGAGGGAGGGAGCGAGGGAGAAGAAGAAAGAGAGAGAGAGGGAGGGAGGGGGCGAGAGAGAAAGAAAGCGAGGGAGAGAGAGAGAGTCGTGGTGGGTTGAATAGAATTCCTGGGCTTTGGGAAGCCTTTACCACAGAGGCTTATCTGTATGCATGGCAGAATAACAATTTTTTAGGGTTGGGGGGAAGTGGGTTTGTCATTATATCCACTATCATTTTTTTTTTGGGGGGGGGATATCTTTTTTTTTTTTTTTAATTCACGACTACCAATGATAATCATGGAATTCAAGAATAGAAAGTATAGCTGTCCAAAACAAACAAACAAAAAAAAGGTTACACCATAAACTCCCCCCCCCCTTTTCCCGACTACACCCCGCACCCCTCCCTAACACATCAACCCCCCACCTTCCTTCTTCTCCCCCCTCTCCCCCCAACACACCAACCCCTCTCTCCCTCTCCCTATACCCCCTTCCCCTTTCCCCTCAACACATCAACCTCCCTCCTTCCTTCTTCCCCTCTTCCCTTCTCCTCCCCCCAACACCTCCCCTTCCTTCTTCCCCTCCCCCTCCCCCCAACCCATCATCCCTTCCCTCCCTCTATCTCCCTCTCCCTATACTCCTTCTTCCCCTCTCCCCCCAACACATCCCCCTCCCTCAATCTCCCTCTCCCTATACCCCCTTCCCCCTTTCCCCCAACACCCCCCACCCTTCCTTCTTCCCTTCCTCCCTTCCCCAACACACCAATCCCTCCCTCCCTCTATCTCCCTCTCCCTAAACCCCCTTCCCCTTTCCCACCAACAACCCCCACCCTTCCTTCTTCCCCTCCTCCTTTCCCCAACACCCCCCACCCTTCCTTCTTCCCCTCCTCCCTCCCCCAACACCCCTCACCCTTCCTTCTTCCCCTCCTCCCTCCCCCAACACCCCCACCCTTCCTTCTTCCCCTCCTCCCTCCCCCAACACCCTCACTCTTCCTTCTTCCCCTCCTCCCTCTCCCAACACCCCCACCCTTCCTTCCCTCTATCCACTATCCCCCAACCCCCTTCCCCTCTCCCCCCCAACACATCAAGCCTCTTCCTTCTTCCTTCTCCCTCTCCCTATACCCCTTCCCCCTCCCTCCAACACCCCCCACTTTTCCATCTTCCCCTCCTCCCTCCCCAAACACCCCACCCCAACTTCCTTCTTCCCCTCCCCCTCCCCCAACACCCCCCACCCTTCCTTCTTCCCCTCCTCCCCCCACCCTTCCTTCTTCCCCTCTCCCTCCCCCAATACCCCCAACTCTTCCTTCTTCCCCTCCTCCCTCCCCCCCCCCACCCTTCCTTCTTCCCCTTCTCCCTCCCCCCACCCTCCTTCTTCCCCTCCTCCCTCCCCCAACACCCCCCTCCTTCTTTTTTTTCTTCCAACACCCCCCAACCATTCCTTCTTCCCCTCCCTCCCTCCCCCCACCCTCCTCCCTCCCCCAACACCCCACCCTTCCTTCTGATTGGCTTTTCTGAACGGAACCCAAACCCCATCGCCCCCTTTGCCGCTTTCACTGATCCTGTGGGTAATTGAGACCTCCTCCTTCGCCATTGTGGACTTCTTGGCTGTTGGGTCGTGTGTTTTTTTTTTTTTTTTTTTGTTTCTTTTTTTCTTTCTTTCTTTTTTTTTTTTTTTTTGCTAGTTTTTGCTATTTAGTCTTTTCTTTTTTTAATTTCTTTGTATATTTATTTATTTATTTTATTTGGCTTATGTTATTTTTTTGTTTTTGTTTTTTGTTTTTGTTTTTTGGTTCGTTTTTTGTTTGTTTGCTCTTCTTCTTTTCTTTATTTTTTGTTTCCGTTTCATTTTCCTTTCTTATTCTGTTTCTAATGCTTTTTTCTTTTCCTTTCCTTTTTTTTTAATTTCATTTTCTATCAATCTAAGATTTTTTCAGTCTCAAAATTCAAAATAATGCTCATGATATTCCAGATATATGAAAACTGAATGAAATGAAAAAAAAATAAAATGAAATAACACAAAAAAAGAAAACACACACACACACATATATGTATATACATATTTATTCATAATAGAAAATAGCAACAATCCCGACGTATTTACATCTTTTCAATACATTTTCACAAACAAAATGATAATGATAATAATAATAATGATAATAATGATAAGGAAAATGATGATGATAATAATAATGATAGTAATAATAATAATAACAATGATAGTAATGATAATGATAATGATAATGATAATAATAATAATGATAATAATAATAATGATAATAATGATAAGGAAAATGATGATGATGATAATAATAATAGTAATAATAATAATAACAATGATAGTAATGATAATGATAATGATAATAATAATAATGATAATAATAATAATGATAATAATAATACCAACAACAACAACAACAATAATAATAATAATGATAATAATAATAATAAAATCAAGACAAAAAAGAAAAGAAAAAGAAAGAGATAAGGTTTCGTGGGAGAACCAACACGTCTTGGGGCGGGGGTGGGGTGGGGGGGCTGGGGGGGGGGCGGAGTGGAAGAAAAATGTCCCCTAAAACAGCTTTAAGATCCAATAAAGATTGAAACTTTTTCTTCTCATTTTCTTACTAATCTAAGCTCGTCTCAGAATCTCGTTTCTCAGTCGATAATATTTAAGATGGTCCACGAGGCTAAAAAGAAAAGACGTTTTCTTGATATATTTTTTGAAAACGATGAATAGAATGCAAAGATGAAAAGAAAAAAAAAATCTTTATCCCTACCCCTTTTTCCTCTTTATTTCCTTCTTCTTCCCCTTTTATTTTTTATTCTTCTTCGCCCTTTTCTTCGTATTCTTATTATTTTTCTTTTTCTCCTCCTGTTCCTCTTCCTTCAGTTTGTTCTTCTTCATCTCCTTTGTTTGTTCATTATCATCACCATTCTCCTTCTCCTCCTTTTCTTCCTCCTCTTCCCTCCTCCTACATCTCCTCCTATTCCTCCTCCTTCCCTTCTTCTTTCACCCAACCCCTACCCCCTCCTCCTCTTCTTCTTCCTCCTCTTCCTCTTCCACCTCCTCCTCTTCCTCCTCCTCCCCTTCTTCTTCTTCTTCTCCTTCTTCTTTCACGCAACTCCTACCCCTCCTCCTCCTCTTCTTCCTCTTTTTCCTATTCTTCCCCCTCCTCCTCCTCTTCTTCCTCCTCCTCCCCTTCTTCTTCTTCTTCTTCTTCTTCTTTCACCCAACTCCTACCCCCTCCTCCTCTTCTTCTTCCTCCTCCTCTTCTTCTTCTTCTCCTACTCTTCCCCCTCCCCCTCCTCTCCCTCTTCCTCCTCCTCCTCCTCTTCCTTCTCCTTCTTCTTCTCCTTATTTCACCCAACCCCTACCCCCTCCTCCTCCTCCTCCTCCTCCTCCTCCTACATCAACTCCTCCTTCTCTTCCTCCTCCTCCTCCTCCTCTTTCTCCTCCTCCTTCTTCCCCCCTAACTCCCCTATTACATGAGGTCAGGACAAAACACCCCCCTCCCCCCCCAAAAAAAAACAATAAAAAAACAACTCAAGACCCAATAAGGATTGCAACGAGTTTCACTGCATTAGGAGAGGGATTCCAGAAGAACGGCAGGAGCATTACTGTTGCACGGGACTGAGTCTGCAACGATGATCATGGCTGGTGCAAGAGGGAGACCCGTTGTGGAGGAAAGGGTGGGGGGGTGGGGGGGGGGGGTGGGAAGTTGAGGATTAGGGGTGGGGGGGAGGGGAGTTGAGGATCCAGGGGGTGGGGTGGGGGGGAAGTTGAGGATCCAGGGGGTGGGATGGAGGGGGGGGGGAGGGGGGAGGATAGATGGTTCGATAGATAGTTGGAAGGACTGGTTTGGTGTCGTTGTGGAGGAAAGGGTGGGTGGGCGGGGTGGGGGGGGCGGGGGCGGGAAGTTGAGGATCCAGGGGTGGGGTGGGGGGGGGGAGGGAGGGGTTGAGGATAGATGGTTCGATAGATAGGTGGAAGGACTGGTTTCTTGTCGTTGTGGAGGAAAGGGGTGGGTGGGAGGGTGGGGGGGGGGGAGTTGAGGATCCAGGGGGTGGTGTGGGGGGGAGGGGGGAAGGGGGAGGATAGATGGTTCGATAGATAGGTGGAAGGACTGGTTTCTTGTCGTTGTGGAGGAAAGGGTGGGTGGGTGGGGGGGGGGGAGTTGAGGATTAGGGGTGGAGGGGGGGGGGAGGGGGGGAAGGGGGAGGATAGATGGTTCGATAGATAGGAGGAAGGACTGGTTTCTTGTCGTGAATGGATCGGGTGAGTAGATGGATAAGCTGATAGATAGATTGAGTTGATAAATGAATGAATGGATTCTAGTTTCCTTTGAATGTGCTTATATTTGCTCGGAGATTTTGTTTCCCGGAGAATAATTAAATTATGCACTCACGTACACACATACACACACACACACACAAACATATATAGCTTTCTATCAATCTGTCTATATCTATCTATATCTGCATCTGTATACCTTTCTTTCTATCTATCTTTCTATCTTTACATACATACACACTTACATATATATTTTTTATCTATATCTATATCTATCTATCTATCTATCTATCTATCTATCTATCTATCTATCTATATCTATATATATATATATATATATATATATATATATATATATATATATATATATATATATATGTGTGTGTGTGTGTGTGTGTGTGTGTGTGTGTGTGTGTGTGTGTGTGTGTGTGTGTGTGTGTGTGTGTGTGTGTGTGTGTGTGATGTACATACTGTAGATCCTTTTTAGAATTATCATTCGTTTACATTTTTTAACATTCTATTTTTTCCATTTTTCTTTATTCTGTCCCCGAGTTCGCTTTTGAATTCGTGTAATTTTTTTGTGGTTTTGTTTTGTGTCTTTTGAAGGCTTTGTCTGCTGTTGACTTATTCCTCTATGCCTTTATTATCATTCTTTTACGTTGGTATTACACGTTTGCATAATGTAATGTTGTTTTGTTTTCATCTCCACAAAGCATCTCATTTGCATATTAGGACAATATTTGGTGAGGGTTATTTATGCATAGCTTTCGTATCCAATATCTCGTTTGTTATTTGGTTTCGAATATGTATTGCATCGATTCTGCATTGTGACTTTTTAACGAAATATGACACAGAAGAAGATATGTTTCCTCTCGGGTTGGCAGGCAGCCTCCCTCCCCCTCCCCTTGTTTCCTTAAGCCCCCTGTTCTTCCCCCTCCCCCCTTCCCCTGCTTCCTTATCACCCCCTGTTCTTCCCCTTCACCCCCTCCCCCTGCTTCCTTAGCCCCCACACTCCTGTTCTTTCTCCCTCTCACCTCCCCCTTGGCCCCTTCGCTTTCTTTCCCTCCTTCCCTGTCCTCTATCCCCTTCCCAAGTCTTCTATTCCCCCTCTCCCCCTATTTTCACCTACCCCTCCCCCACCCTTTCTCTGTCTCCTGCCTCCAGCATCCCTCTCCCCCTACCTTCCTTCTCTCCCTGTCCCCTCACCTCCTTCTCCCCCCGCCTCCTTCTACCTCTGCCTCCTCCCTCTCCCTCCCTCTGCTCTCTGCCCTCCTTCCCTCTCCCCTCTGCCCTCTTACCCTCCCTCCCTCTCCTTCCCTCTCCCTCTGCCCTCTCTCTTACCCTCCCCTCCCTCTACCCTCCTCTCTGCCCTCCTTCCCTCTCCTCCTCCCCCACCCCTTCCCTCTGCCCCTCTTACCCTCACCCCCTCCCTCTACCCACCTCCCCCCGCCTCCCTCTCCCCCTCTGCCCTCCTCCCCCCCCCCCTCTCCCTCTCTCTCTGCCCTCCTCCCCCTCTCTCCCTCTCTCCTCTGCCCTCCTCCCTTTCCTCCCTCTCCCCTCCCTCTCCCCCTCCCTTCCCTCTACCCTCTCCTTCCCTCTCCCTCCCCCTCCCTCTCCCTCTGCCTTCTTCCCCTCTCCCCCACCCTCCCTCTACCATCCCCTCCCTCCCTCTACCCACCTCCCCTCCCTCTCCTCTCCTCTCCCTCCCTCCTCCTCCCCATCCCTCCTCCTCCCCCTCCCCTTCCCTCTACCCTCCTTCCCTCTCCCCACGCTTCCCTCCCTCTCCCTCTCTCTCTGCCCTCCTTCCCTCTCCCCCCTTCTCCCCCTCTGCCTTCCCTCTGCCCTCTCCCCTCCCCCTCCCTCCTACCCACCTCCCCACCCTCCCTTCCCCTCTGCCCTCCTCCCCCTCCCCCTCCCCTCCCCTCCCCCTCTCCCCACCGCCTCCCTCCCTCTCTGCCCTCCTTACACCCCCTCCCTCCCTCTCCCTCTCCCCTCTGCCCTCCTCCCCTCCCCTCCCTCTCCCTCTCCCCCTTTTCCGCTCCATTTTTCACGCCTTGTCCACAGCGGGATATCCTGCTCTGATTGGGCTTCGGCCTTGACAACGTGCCACAAAAAGAGGGGTAAAAAAATAGGACATTTTCGAAAGCCTATCCCAAGAGAGAGAGAGAGAGAGGGAGAGAGAGAGGGAGGAGGAGGAGGAGAAGAAGAGAGGAAGAGAGAAAGAGAGGAAGAGAGAGAGAGAGAGAGGAGGAGGGGGGAAAAGGGAAGGAAGAGAGAGAGAGAGAGAGAGAGAGAGAGAGAGAGAGAGAGAGAGAGAGAGAGAGAGAGAGAGAGAGAGAGAGAGAGAGAGGAGGGGAAGGGAGGAGAAAGGGAGGGAGGAAGAGAGAAGAGAGAGAGAGAGAGAGAGAGAGAGAGAGAGAGAAGAAGGGAGAAGGGAGGAAAGAGAAGAGAGAAAGAGAGAGAGAGAGAGAGAGAGAGAGCGAGAGAGGGGGGGGAGGGAGAGAGAGAAAGAGAGAAAGAGAGAGAGAGCGAGAGAGGGGGGAGGGAGAGAGAGAAAGAGAGAAAGAGAGAGAGAGAGAATATCAGTTTCCCAGCGTTGTGTTTTTTTCCAACGCTCTGGACATAGACACCCATATACCTGAAAAAAATGATTTGAAAAATAAAAAAAAAGAAATAAAATAAATTAAAAAGTATAGAATAAAACGAGTGAAATATCGAGTGATAAAAATCAAAACTACATTGCCTGCCGCTGTAACATATCGAGGGGGGAGAGGGGGAAGGGTGGATGGTGGAGGGGGATTTGTGGGGTGTACACCTCCCTCCCCTCTCCGCAGCCACACCTCCCCCTCTGCCCTCCTCCGCCTTCCATCCCGTCTCACCCTTTCCCTTCACCTCCTCCTCCACCCCTCTCCCCTCCTCCAC
>NC_091564.1:37953490-37955990 GCF_042767895.1 Penaeus vannamei | reverse complement strand
TTAAATTCCGTAATCTCCGTTCGAACCATTCATACTTCTACAATCCCGCCCCGCATCGCGAACGCTGATCAATGGGAACCGAGCGAAATTCAAAGACGGGGGAACGACTCACGTGTAATTAAACAAGTTGTGGCTCTTGTTTGTGTTTCTTGGGTTTTCGTCCTTTTTTCTTTTTTTTTTAAGTCCGGGGTATAGTTTTTTTTTTTTCTTGGTTTAATTTTTATTTTACTTTTACTCTCTATTTATTTATTTATATATATATATATATATATATAATTTTTTTTTTTTTTTGGGGGGGGGGTATGTTTTGAATATTTTAAAATTTTCAACAAAACTCTTTTTTTTTTTTTTTTTTACTTTTGTTATGGAATTCATTATCCACTGAAGTTATAATTTAGAGTTGCTAAACAAGCGTGATAATAATACGTTGTAAGTATCTGTGCCTCAGTATATATCTCTCTCTAATGTGTGTGTGTGTTACATATATATATACATATATATATATATATATATATATATATATATATATATATATATATATATATATATATATATATATATATATATATATACATATATACAGACAGACAAATAGACTGGCCGATAAACAGACAAATAGACTGGCCGATAAACAGACAAACCGACAGACAGACCGACAGACAGACCGACAGACCTACAGACAGACCGACAGACAGACCGACAGACAGACCGACAGACAGACAGACCGACAGACAGACAGACAGACCGACAGACAGACAGACCGACAGACAGACCGACAGACAGACCGACAGACCGACAGACAGACCGACAGACAGACCGACAGACCAAAAGGACAGACAGATAGACCGACAGACAAACCGACAGACCGACAGACACACCGACAGACCGACAGAGACCGCCAGACAGACAGATTAAGACCGTGGACAGACAGACCTGACAGACAAAGGTGATGACCTACTAAGACAGTGATACAGATGACCGACAGACAGACCGGACAAACGACAGACACAATTCTGACAGACGGACACTGACAGATGACCGACAGACCTGATCTACAAACCGACCAACAGACCGACAGACACCGACGAAACTGACAAACCAGGCGACAGACCGACAGACAGACAGACCGACAGGACAGACCTGACAGACAGACCTGATGGACAAACCGACAGACCGGACAGGTGACACCGACAGGACCGACAGACAGACCCTGACAGACAGACAGACCGACAGACAGACCGACAGACAAACAGACAGACCTACAGACAGACAGACAGACCGACAGACAGACCGACAAAACGACAGACACACCGACAGACACACCGACAGACAGACCGACAGACCGACCGACAAACCGACCAACAGACCGACAGACAGACCGACAAACCGACAAACCGACAGACCGACAGACAGACCGACAGACAAACCGACAGACCGACAGACACACCGACAGACCGACAGACAGACCTACAGACAGACAGACAGACCGACAGACAGACCGACAGACAAACAGACAGACCTACAGACAGACAGACAGACCGACAGACAGACCGACAAAACGACAGACACACCGACAGACACACCGACAGACAGACCGATGGTGACTGACCGACAAACCGAATGCAACAGACCGACAGACAGACCGGACAAACTGACAAACCGAAGGACCGCGACAGACAATTGATGCAGACAAACCGACAGACCGATGCGACACACCGGACAGACCGACAGGTATGACCTGCACAGACAATGGCAGACCGAGCAGACAAGACCGATGGTGACAAACAGACAGACCTACAGACAGACAGACAGACCGACAGACAGACCGACAAAACGACAGACACACCGACAGACACACCGACAGACAGACCGACAGACCGACCGACAAACCGACCAACAGACCGACAGACAGACCAATAAACCACAAACCGACAGAATTCACAGACAGACCGACAGACAGACTGACGGCGCAGCCCAGCCCGCTCCCCCATCCGCCTACTCTCCCAGCCCGGCAGAACCAGCGGTCGAGTTCGAACACACATCCCGAATTCCCGACCAACTCCGTACGACGAAATAACTTAGCGTGTCCTTAATTGGGGGAAATCGGGGCTCTGAACTCAGCATTGTTTATTCCCCGCACGTATCCTTGGCCGAACCGCAAAATTTTTTTGGGGGGACGTTAGTCTGTTTGTTAAAAAAAAGATTATCGAAAATTCGCGACGGAAGGACTATTTTCTACAGGGCGACTATCGCTAATTGCGTCGGCGTCGCCAAAAATGATTATGCAATATATTTATCGCCCCCCCCCTGCCACATACATTTTCTTTGAATGACCCTCCCCACCCTCCCTACCCCCTGTCCCTACCCCCATGCAGCTACAGTCTGCAAGTGATAATATGATTTTTTTTCTTATCCTTATTCTATTATATATATTGTTTAATTAGGGAATTAGTTGGCTCTGACTAATTACACAACTTACTAACCTTAAAGTATCAAAATC
>NC_091564.1:37943490-37950990 GCF_042767895.1 Penaeus vannamei | reverse complement strand
ATGGCAATAAAGGTAATGGTAGTAGTAATAATAGTAGTAATAGTACTAGTAATAGCAGTTGTAATAATAGTTGTAGTAGTTGTTGTTGTTATGATAGTAATGATAGTGATGATAATAATAATTGTAATGATAGTAATGATGATAGTAACAATAACAATATTAATTATTATTATTATGATAAAAGCAAAAATAATGATAATGATGATGATAACGATAATTACAACGACTAAAAATGAAAATGAACGTAATTATGATGTATGATCATGAAAATAAGAAAAAGAATTATGATATTGATGATAATAATGATAATGATAGGAATGGTAACACCAATTACGATAATGATAATACTAATACCAATAATAATAATTATGATTATCATGATAATAATGATTTCATTAGCAAAACAAATGTCTATTTTTAACAGATAAATCATTTTCATTGGCAAGTACATTTCTTTTATTAGCAAAACATGTCTTTTATTAGGAAAGTAAACGTCCTTTTTTTAACAAACATATGATTTTTATTAACAAGTTCATTTCTTTGATTTCGCAAATACATGTCTTTTCTTAGTAACTACATTGACTTTTCTTAACAACTACACGTATTTTATTAGCAATTGCATGTTTCTATGAGCGTGTTGAAAATGCAATATCATTTTCCTCTAATGCAAATAAATATGTCATGTAATGAAAATGAAATGGTAAATAAAATTGTGCAAATTACAAATATTCCCTCCGTATGATCCAATCGACTGCTGTTATTTACTTAATGGAATATGAAAATATACACATTTTCCTAATTTCATGTTTGGGCACAATATTACACTGCCGACAGCACTCTCTCTAATTAAAGATAAACTCTATCTGATTCCGTTCATTTTTTTTTTTTTTTTTTTTTTTGCAGGCATAATTTTTATTTGCTGTATTCACACATCGAATTTTGCATTTTGATTTTCCAATGATTGCAAATGCGGAAGACTTATTTCCACTTGAATATTAAGTGAATTCTGGTGATATTAATTTTATCTAATTGTGCAATCATTTTTAAGAGATATTTGGCTATCATCATTTTCTAATTTACTTTTCATTTACGTTATGTGTGAGACTCTGGACGTTATTTCAAATGAATGAAATTGTTATTGCTTTAATATCATACGAATGGCAGTGCACATTTAACGTTTATTATTTATTTGTTGATATTTCTTATTCATCTTTTTATTTAAGAAACTGATGATGATAAGGATAACAACAGTTATGATGATTGATAATAATAATAATGATAAGAATAGTTACTAAGACGATGATAATGATATAGTAATGATAATTATAATAATAACACTAATAATGATAATGATAATAACAGTGATAATAAGAATAAAAACAAGAGTAAGAATAAGAATAGGAAAAAAGAATAAGAAGAATGATAATAATGATGCTGAATACAATTACTATCATTATCATTATTATTAGTAGAAGACCCTTAATCATGATAACAACAATAATAATTTACCAGTACAAACAGTCATCAAATGATACAGGAAAATGAAGAAACAGCCCTTACAAATATTACTAATAATACTAACACTATATCTATATGATTTGCCAGTACTAACAGTGATCGAATGATACAGGAAAATTTATTACTAATAATAACTAACACTTTATCTATCTCTAAACGTATTTAAACCCCGACGTTAGCCTTAAGCAGAACGAGAGAAAGAAGAACAGGAATAATCACCAGCACTTTCCTAATTCACTTGACGAAGTTATTTTGCAAAATCGTCAAAGCGACTGATTCACACCTGCTGGAAAACCGTGCAAAAAGATTCCCTCACTGTCATAATGTTCTATAATGTCATAATATCATAATGTCATAATGTGTGTGCATACGTATGTATGTATGATTACGTATTCATATGTGTTTTCATATATTCATTTGTTTAGCGTTTAGTGTATATGTGCGTGGAAATCTATAAGTATATGTCGCAGTGCAAGGCAGTCCCATCTTAGGAGTATTAATAATCACCAGCACTTTCCTAATTCACTTGACGAAGCTATTTGCAAAATCAAAGTCAAAGCGACTGATTCACACCTGCTGGAAAACCGTGCAAAAGATTCCCTCAGTGTCATAATGTTCTGCAATATGCGATTGAACTGCGGGGAACGTAGTCGTCGTCTCAGATGCAGTGCGGTGTGAATTTGATAATTATGAAGGAGGGAGGTGGAGAGAGAGAGAGAGGGAGAGAAGGAGAGGGAGAGGGAGAGGGAGGGGGAGGGAGAGGGTGAGAGGGAGGGAGAGGGGAGGGGGAGGGGGAGGGAGGGAGGGAGGGGAGGGGAGGGAGGGAGGAGGGAGGGAGGGAGGGAGAGAGAGAGAGAGGGAGGAGAGAAAGAGAGAGAGAGAGAGAGAGAGAGAGAGAGAGAGAGAGAGAGAGAGAGAGAGAGAGAGAGAGAGAGAGAGAGAGAGAGAGAGAGAAAGGGAGAGAGAGAGACAGAGAAAGAGAGAGGGTGGGGAGGAACGAGGGAGAGAAAGAGATTAGAAGAGGGAGAGGGTGAGATATGAGAGAGGAGGGGAGGGTTGAAGAGAGGAAGAAGGGAGAGAAGGAGATAGGGAAAGAGAAAGAGAGAATAGAGATGAACGAGGGACTGAAAAAAAAACATAAATAAGAGAGAGAGAGGATAAGAATAAAAGAAGAAAGGAATTAGTGAGACAAACCAACCAACAAACAAACAGAGAGAGAGAAACAAAACAAAACAAAAAATCCATTCCTCACAAAACACAGACATGCAAGAAAGAATATATAAAAAACGAAAGATAAACCCACCATCTACGTCACACTATCAGACACAAGAAACCTCCAACCTTTCACCTTCTTAAAGATCTTCCATTAAGGTCAAATAACATTACTGAGAAGAAAGCTTTCTTTGTCTTAGAGGCCGTAGTTGATCGCGGAAATGGCACTCAGCGGAGCTACGAGAAATATGGCTTAGGGATAGATGGATAGGTGAGTGGGTGTGTGTGGTTGTGGTTGTTTGTGTGTGGTTGTTTGTGTGTTTTTGTGTTAGTGTGTTTTTGTGTGTGTGTGTTTGTGTTTGTGTGGGTTTTTGTGTTTGTGTGTGCGTGTGTGTGTTTATGTTTTTGTGTGTTTTTGTGCCTGTGTGTGGGTGTGTGCTTGTGTGTGTGTTTGTGTGTTTATGTTTGTGTGTACTTTTGTGTTTGTGTGCGTGTGATGTTTGTGTGTGTATTAGTGTTTGTGTAAATATGTGTTCGTGTTTTTTTTTTGTGTGTGTGTTTATCTGTTTGTGCGTGTGTACTTCTAGACATATTTAGGGCTTCTTATATTTACAATCTAACGCAATAGTGAGACTAACATACCAAGGGCCTCATACATTTCTAAACTTGTATAACTAAACACAAAAGGAGTTCCCTTTCAATCTATTCATAATATTAACATCGAAAGAAAGAGAAAAATCGAGACAACAAAACGAAAGAGAACGATAAAAAAAAAACTAATATTAAACTAAAACTCTAGTATTTCACAACAATGTTCTCTAAATCCCCCTTTATAGCATAGGATACGAATTACTGCGAAATATAATTCAGGATAATTTGTCATGCTTTACAACCGTGATGCGTCACGCTGTACAACCTGGTCGTAGTTGGCATCATACAGTAAGGTCAAAAAAATTCCCACGAGAGAAGTACTGTGTTTGTTTTATTGCATTTTTTTCTGTTTGTTTGTTTACTTGTTTGTTTTCTGTCGTATGTCGATTTCTTTTTCTTATTCTTTCCTTTTTTTTCTTTGTTTGTTTGCTTGTTTGTTTTCTGTCGTATGTTGATTTCTTTTTTCGTTTTTTTTCTTTTCTTTCTTTCTTGATTTATTTTATTCGCCTGTTTCTCTTCTCTCTTTTTTTCTTCTCACTGTCGTATGTCGATTTCTATTTTTTCTCTTTTGTTTTCTTTTCTTTCTCTCTTTCTTTATTCGCCTGTCTCTCTTCATTCTTTTTTCTTCTCACATTTCTAGATATTTATTACATTTACTTCACTATTCATTTGATTATCCACATCGCCATTACCTTCTTGATGAAAAAAAAAAAAATGACTATACTTTTTCGTTGATAACGTAAAGTGCATTTCATATATAGTGTCTGTTATGTCAGAAAGGTCAGATGGTGCTTTAACTGCGTGGGAGAATGGTTCTTAAAGCAATTGATTGTTTTAATGGAACTGCAGTGCAATGGTGACGGAATATGTCGTAATACAAGGCAGTCCCTTCTTAGGAGTATAAATTCTCGAAAGATGAAAAAAAGGGAAAAAGAAAGATAGAAAAAAAGATAAACAAACAGACAAAGAGAGAGAAACAGAAGGGTATTAAATTCTTGCAAGATGAAAAGAAGGGAAAAGAAAGAAAAAAAAATAAACAGACAGACAAAGAGAGAGAAACAGAAGAGTATTAAATTCTTGAAAGATGAAAAGTAGGGAAAAGATAGAAAAAAACAAACAAACAGACAAAGAGAGAAACAGAATAGTATTAAATTTTGCAAGAGAAAAAAAAAGGAAAAGATAGAAAAAGATAAACAAACAGACAAAGAGAGAAAACAGAAGAGTATTAAAGAAAGAAAAAAGACAAACGAACAGACAAAGAGAGAGAAACAGAAGAGTATTATATTCTTGCAAGAGAAAAAAAAGGAAAAGATAGAAAAAAAAATAAACAAACAGACAAAGAGAGAGAAACAGAAGAGTATTAAATTCTTGCAAGATGAAAAAAAGGGAAAAGAAAGGAAAAAAGATAAACAAACAGACAAAAAGAGAAAAACAGAAGAGTATTAAATTCTTGCAAGATGAAAAAAAGGGAAAAGAAAGGAAAAAAGATAAACAAACATACAAAGAGAGAGAAACAGAAGAGTATTAAATTCTTGCAAGAGAAAAAAAAGGGAAAAAGAAAGAAAAAAAGATAAACAAGCAGACAAAGAGAGAGAAACAGAAGAGTATTAAATTCTTGCAGGAAAAAAAAAAGAAAAAGATAGAAAAAAAATAAACAGACAAACAAAGAGAGAGAAACAGAAGAGTATTAAATTCTTGCAAGATGAAAAAAAGGGAAAAGAAAGAAAGAAAAAAAGATAAACAAACAGACAAAGAGAGAGAAACAGAAGAGTATTAAATTCTTGCAAGATGAAAAAATGGGAAAAGAAAGAAAAAAAGATAAACAAACAGACAAACAGAGAGAAACAGAAAAGTATTAAATTCTTGCAAGAGAAAAAAAGGGAAAAGAAAGGAAAAAAGATAAACAAACAGACAAAGAGAGAGAAATAGAAGAAAAAAAGAAAGACAGATCTTGACAAGAGGATATAACTCATCAAAATGAACGAACCAAACTGAAAATAGACTAATAAAAGGCAGCCTGATTTGAGTTTGCGTTTGTTGTTACAATCCCAGACAATCTGGCATTATATGAAACATGCAATAAAGATAAATGTTTATACGTTGGTGATATACATATTCATATATATATAAGTGTGTGTGTGTGTGTAAGGACTGTCTATGGCTTTATTTGATTCAATAATTTTATGAGGCCCATTTATCACTTCATTCATTGATACATACAACTTATATTCCCATACATATACTGCACAAAGTAAACCTACAGATAGCCCTACTAAAAAAAAACATTCTAAACACCGATAAACATCTCTTAACACACCCTCCCTAAATCCCTCCGAAACAGCTGACCATTAAACACAATAAAATGCGTTCCCAAGAGACACTGGTGTTGTTTTTTTGTTTTTTTTTCTCACACGCTTTCCCTCCCAGCTCTGTCCGGTCTGTGATACTCCTGTCGGGATAGTTGGACAAATGGCCCGCACTTACATGGCCGCCAGAAGAACTAGGGTGGAAAGCGCTGTAGATGGATCGCGTCGAGTTGTACGCACACACACATACACGCACGCACATACATACATACAGACATACATACACGCAGACACACACATACACACACATACATACATACATACATACATACACGCATACACACGCACAAACACACACGCGCGCGCGGACACATACAGACACACACACACACACACATACACGCGCACACATACACACATACACACAATCACAATCACGCACACACAGTCACACATACATATATATATACACATGTGTGTGAGTGTGTGTGTGTGTGTGTTTGTGTGTGTGTGTGTGTGTGTGTGTGTGTGTGTGTGTGTGTGTGTGTGTGTGTGTGTGTATGTGTATATATATATATATATATATATATATATATATATATATATATATATATATATATGTATGTATGTATGTATGTATGTATGTATGTATGTATGTATGTATGTGTGTGTGTATGTGTGTGTGTGTGTGTAAATGGGAGTTGAGGACACTTTCCTACAACGATAGCAACGACATATTGTCTCTCACGTTTTGAATATGAGTACAAAATAGTTAAAATGTTGAAATTCGAATGAGGAATGTGTAGTGAGGTTTGCTTGAAAGATATGAGGCAGATGGGAAATTATATGCAATTTATCTTAATTTTTTAACTGTAATATGTACTGTGCAATGCTATATACGTACCATTAATTTAATTTTGGAATATATATTGAAGTTATGTGTAATTTATCTTCATTTTTTAAATATAATGTGTACTGTATAATACTATATACGTACCATTAATTTAATTTTGGAATATATATTTTTTTCCAAATCTATATATAGGTAAAAATAGTAAAAGTAATCAAGTCAAGGTCTAGAAAGTCCTAATATCTCTAATTGATATTCCAGAGCAATAATGGTTTTAATTCAGCCTAGAGAGTTATTTATCATGATTCATTTATTTAATTCATTCAACTAGAAAAAGCTAAAGTAAGTCAGAAACACTGGTGTAAATAACCAACCGTTTAGTATGAAAGAAAACGGGAAGACCGGGGAATATTAAAGAAAACGAATTATCAGGGATAACAAAAAAAAATCATTTTGTTATCATGCTGCATAACCTATGAAAACCAAACAAAAAGAAAGAAAGAAAAAAAGATTATATATATATATATATATATATATATATATATATATATATATAGATAGATAGATAGATAGATAGATAGATAGATATGTATAAATATATGTGTATATATACATATATATATATATATATATATATATATATATATATATATATATATAAATATATATATATATATGTATATATATATATATATATATATATATATATATATATATATATATATATATATGTATGTATATATAAATATAATACCGATAATTATTACAACCATAACAATAACAACAATAAACAACAAAAAACAATCATAATCTTCCCAAAAAAAAAAAAAATCAGCAGCACCACTATAAAAAATTAAGAAAAAAAAAAAAAAAAAAAAAACAGAGTATAAAAATGGACTTCACATCTCTATGACCTTCCATTATGTCATGTAATTTTCCGATTCTGTAATGCTCTTCCCGATA
>NC_091564.1:37926015-37931015 GCF_042767895.1 Penaeus vannamei | reverse complement strand
AGGAAGGTAGGAAGAGGGTAAGGGGGAAAGTAGAGGGGAAGGGGGAGGTGGAGGGAAGGTAGGAAGGGGTAAGGAGGGAATAGGTAGTAAGGGGGGTAGGTAGAGGGGTGGGGGGAAGGGTAGGAAGGGAGGGGAAGGTAAGAGAGGGAAAGGGGGAGGGGGGGAAGGGGGTGGGGAGGGCTGGTTGGGGATTGATTTTTCTCGTCTCTCTCTTTTCTCTTTCCTCTCCCTCCGGTGTATCTGTTTCTTATTGAATATCGAGCGGTCATAAGGGCGGGTATTGCTTACCGCATTATATTGCGGGAGAAACGGATTGGTAAATATGATTTCTCGATTTTTTTCCTTTTTTTCTCTAGTTTTTTTTCTGTTTTTCCTATTTCTTTCTCTCCCTTTCTTTTTTATCTTTCTCTTTTTTCTTTTATCTCCCCTCCTCTCTCGTTTTCTCTCTGTATCTCCTTGTATCTGTTTTTTTTTTTTTTTTTTTGTTTCTCTGTCCCTTAGTTTCTCTTTTTAAAATTTTCCTATCTACCTCTTTCTCTTTTTCCTGTCTCTCTTTCTCTCTGTATCTCTCTCTCTCTCTCTCTCTCTCTCTCTCTCTCTCTCTCTCTCTCTCTCTCTCTCTCTCTCTCTCTCTCTCTCTCTCTGTCTCTCTCTCTCTCTTGAAAGTGAGACAGGAGTGAGAAAAAATGGAAAACCGAGAGAGAAAAAGAGATAGGAGAGAGAAAGAGAGATGAAAAGAGAGAGAGAGACACAAGAGTGAGAGAAGGGGATGGAAAAAAGAGAAAGAAAGAGAGAGAGAAGAGAAAAACGAGATGGAAAAAAGATAGAGAAAGAGAGACAGTAAAGAGAAAGAAAGATGGAAAAAAAGAAAGAGAGACAGTAAAGAGAAAGAAAGATGGAAAAAAAGAAAGAGAAACAGGAAAGAGAAAAAAATAAATAAAAAAACAAACAAAAAGAGACAGGAGAGAGAAAAAGAGATGGAAAAAGGAGAGAGAAAATGTATATTTATCGGAAACTAATCAGCATCTGGCTCGGAATCGCAACCATTACTTTTAATGTCATTTCATTACCTGAACTACATGCATATTAATGATTCAGTTTGATTCGTTCGGTTTATGAATTCGTTCAAGAATATCTTTATCGAGGATGAAATATATATATTTTTTTTCGATTTAATTTTTTGATTATTATTTTTTTGTAATTTTTTGCTATTTAATTTTATTTGTTCATTATTTTTTTAGTCATTTTTTTTTCTATTTAATTTGATTTGTTTATTATTTTTATTCATTTTTTCTATTTGATTTGATTTCTTAATTATTTGTAGTCATTTTTTTTCTATTTAATTTGTTTACTAATTTTTAGCCATTTTTTCTATTTAATTTGTTTATTAGTTTTTAGCCAATTTTTCTATTTAATTTGATTTTTAGGCATTTTTTTCTATCTAATTTGATTTGTTAATTATCATTTTTTAGTTATTGGTTCGTTGAAAGTAATGAAATGCGATAAATAAATGTTAGTAATGTGGAAGTATTAACTAAAGGACTAATCATAAAAAAAAAGTTTAATTGAAATGAAGGAAATACTTATCGCGGATATTGCTTCAGACCTTCAAAGCTGAATTGACAAAAAAAAAAAAAAAAAAAAAAAAAAAAAAAAAAAAAAAAAAAAAAGACTACTTTTTTTTCTTTTTTCTTTTTTTTTTTTTACTTTCTTTTTATCATTATTATTTTTTTGGCGCGAGTTAAACCACCTAGAGATTTCGTGTTCTTCAAAAGCCAGTGATGCCTAAATAGGACTCCAGCATTTCTCTGAAGACGTGGCGTTCTCCTTTAAGAATAATATGCACACGTCTTTTTTTTTTACCAACCCCTTTCAAACCCCCCCTCCCCCTCCCCACCCCCACACTCCCTCCCTCCACCCACCCCCCACCACACGTACTTCTTAAGATTCATGTTTTTTAGCGACTCATGGTAACCGTCTTCACAGCGTCTTGAACCAGTAAGAGAAGAGCTAGATATGCTAGAGATGATATGATATATAGCCTCGTAATATATGATAAGTTATATACTCTAGTCATACGTATCTACTGTACATGCTAGTAATAACTAACGATTCATTTATCCTGGTATAAATTATATGTACTATATATATTATATATATAAATTATCCTAGTATAACCTACATATATTCTAATGATATTCAAGGTGTGATATAACCTAATAACACACACACACACACACACAAATTCTCTCTCTCTCTCTCTCTCACACACACACTCACACACACACATACACATTCACAAACACACACACACACACATTCTCTCTCTCTCTCCCACGCACACTCACACACACACGCACACACACACACACGCACACACACACACACACACACATACACCCACCCACATACATGTCTATATGTGTGTGCCCTAGTAATAAGTAGCTGTTGATATACCCTGGTAAACCCTCTAAATATAATAGAAATATAAGTGTAGTATGCCCTAGTACAGACATATACATACCCAAGTAAAAGTAATATATCCTAGTAAACCCTAAAAATATCCTAGTAATATATAATAATTATCCTAAAAACATTCATATATCCTATAAATAAAGACTAAATATCCTAGTAGTACATAATAAGTATCTTAATAAAACCTATATTTGTTCTATTAATATATAATGAGCAATATAATCTTATTAAAACGAAATCTTCTGAACAACCTCTTGAGTCGAAAGTAAACAAGTTCTTTACAAAATCATTTTCCTCTCCGGTTCGGACAGAAATTCTAGTCACCGGAAGAAGAAGAAGAAAAAAAAGAGTTTACAAAATAAATATTGATAAAAAACAAGTAATGTTAAAAAAACGAAAAAATCAAAACAAGTAATATAAAAAACACAAAACAAGTAATACAAAACGAAAGCAAAACAAGTAATATTAAAAAAACGAAAAAAAACAAAAGTAATATCCAAAAAACGAAAAAAACAAAACAAGTAATATAAAAACAAAACAAGTAATATAAAAACAAAACAAGTAATATTAAAAAAACGAAACAAAACAAAACAAGTAATATCCAAAAAACGAAATAAACAAAACAAAACAAGTAATATCCAAAAAACGAAAAAAACAAAACAAAACAAGAAATATAAAAAAAGAAAGAGGAAGAGAGAAGGAGAAAAAAAGAAGAAGAGAGAATTAATGCTCATATCCCGAAGTACAAAGACCATAAGACGTAAATAAAACCGTATAAAATTCACCTTTCGAGAACCGTCGATTAAGACTCGCAACGGCAATGTTTATTTTCTCTTTTATTTTTTTCTTTTCTTTTCTCTTTCTCTCCCTCTTTTTTGCGGGTGGAGAGAAGTGATACAGTTTATGAAGAGGAGTAATACCGTTTCATTAAATTTTTTTGATTTTGATTTTCTGTTTTATGAAGAGAGGCAACGCGCTTTATGAAGAGGAGGAATAGCAATTGGATTTTGTTTTTCTTTTTAATTCCTTTTTCTCTCTTCGAAGCGAGGAAAGGTTTTGAATTCGTAGAAGCGTATAGTTGCGTAGATGTTTCCTTTTTATTTCTTTTTTCTTTATCTCTGCCTCTGTCTGTCTGTCTGTCTCTCTCTCTGTCCCTCTCTCTCTCTCTGCTTCTCTCCTCTATCTCTCTCTCTGTCTATCTATCTCTGGCAACCTCTCTCTCTCTCTCTCTCCTTCTCTCCTCCCTCCCTCTCTCTCTCCCTCTCTCTCTTCTCTTTCTCTCCCTCTCCTTTCTCCTCTCTCTCCCTCTTTCTCTCCACCCCCCCCTCTCTCTCTCTCTATCCTCTCCTCCCTCTCTCTCTCTCTCTCTCCTCTCATCTCCTCTCTCTCTCTTTCTGGCTGGTTGACCTGTGATGGATTGCTTCGGGGTCACGAGGTGGGGGCTCAAGTCTATCGAACTACTGATTCAGAGATCAGGGGGTTTGGATGCGCTGTGTCTGTCTGTCTGTCTATCTGTCTTTTTGTCTCTATCTCTTTGTCTGCCTCTGTCTGTCTGTCTATTTGTCTCTATCTGGCTGTCTGTGTCTGTCTGTCTGTCTATTTGTCTCTATCTGTCTGTCTGTTTGTCTCTGTCTGTCTGTCTGTCTTTGTCTGTCTCTGTTTGCTTCACTGTCTCTGTCTCTATCTCTTTGCCTCTCTCTCTCATTCTTTCTGTCTCTCTCTCTCTCTCGTTCTTTCTGCGTCTTATTCTATTTCTTCAAAAATAAATCTTTATTATAAGCCAACGCTTTTTTGACGATCTGGTTTTATCATTACTGTTTTTGTACTGTTAGCAATATCTTTCGTATTATTATTAGATTATCATATTATTCCGCCGAACTGTCCATCTCAATGCATATATGTATATATATATATATATATATATATATAAATATATATATATATATATATATATATATATATATATATATATATATATATATATATATATATATATATGTGTGTGTGTGTGTGTGTGTGTGTGTGTGTGTGTGTGTGTGTGTGTGTGTGGGTATGTGTGTGTGTGTGCATATGCGTGTGTATGTGTGTGTGTGTCTATATGTATGTGTGTGTGTGTGTTTGTGTGTGTGTGTGTGTGTGTGTATTTGTATATACACATATATCTTTAAGCTCAATATACCTCCTTCTTCCATGATTTTATTTTTTGCATTTCTCCCGTTCTCTTCTTTTATCTCAATTTCTAAACCTCTCCATCCTATATTTACCTCAGTATATTATACGACAACGACAAAAACAAACAAACAAAACTTGCTTATTCGCACCCTCATCCGTCCGCCTCTTCCGGTAAGCGCCACGTGTCTGCTCTGTGGGTCGTGCATGTATATTCCCAACGGCCCTCATCTCCCAAATGAAAGTGTATTTTGTTTCATTTCTAAAAATAAGTCTTATTGACCTGCTCGCACAAAGGGAAACCAAAGGGGAAATAGAATAAATGAGAAATGAAATTGACAAAAGAATGTTGTTTA
>NC_091564.1:37913515-37916015 GCF_042767895.1 Penaeus vannamei | reverse complement strand
CAGACCAGAATTCCTCCTTGTCATGCAACCCTTAAATAGGAAAAAAATACTAGTTAAATGCACGTGAAAAGAGAGTGAAAGAGAGAGAGAGAGAGAGAGAGAGAGGGAGGGAGGGAGGGAGAGAGAGAGGGGGGGGGAGGGAGGGAGTGAGGGAGAGGAGGAGGAGGGAGGAGAGGGAGAGAGGGAGGGAGAGGGGCGGGAGGAGGGAGGGAGGGAGAGAGGGAGGGAGAGAGAGAGGGAGAGAGGGAGAGAGAGAGAGAGAGAGAGAGAGAGAGAGAGAGAGAGAGAGAGAGAGAGAGAGAGAGAGAGAGAGAGAGAGAGAGAGAGAGAGAGGGAGAGGAGGGAGGAGGAGGAGGGAGGGAGGGAGGGAGAGGGAGAGAGAGAGAGAGAGGAGAGAGAGAGAGAGAGAGAGAGAGAGAGAGAGAGAGAGAGAGAGAGAGAGAGAGAGAGAGAGAGAGAGAGAGAGAGAGCGAGAGCGAGAGCGAGAGCGAGCGAGCGAGCGAGAGAGAGAGAGACAGACAGACAGACAGACAGACAGAGAGACAGAGAAAGAGAGACAGATAGAGAAAGAGAGAAACAGAGAGAGAGAGATATTCAATAAACCACAATCAATAAGGACAATAAACTACGCTATTACAAGCACGGCAGAACAACTGACAACAACTCGTGACTTCAAGAGAGCACGCCCGCCGCCCTGACTCCCGCCCATCACCCGAATACACTCCCGATGACAGTACCTTCACGCCCGCACGCCCACGAGTAATAGATCCCACTTGCGGGAACTCGAAGTACGGTTTTCGCTGACTTACACGACCTCGGCTATAACGAGTGGGGGATGGAGGGGAGTGGGGGGAGGGGGGTTCGTGTCAGGCGAGGTCACGGAGAGCGAGAGAGGGAGGGAGAGAGGGAGGGAGGGAAGGAGGGAGATAGGGAGGGAGGGAGGGAGATAGAGATAGATAGATAGATAGATAGATAGAGAGAGAGAGAGAGAGAGAGAGAGAGAGAGAGAGAGAGAGAGAGAGAGAGAGAGAGAAGAGAAGGAAGAGAGAAAGAGAGAGACAGAGCCAGACATACGGAGACAAAAGACACAGAGAGAGAGAGAGAGAGAGAGGGAGAGAGAGAGAGAGAGAGAGAGAGAGAGAGAGAGAGAGAGAGAGAAACAGACAGACAGACAAACAGAGAGACAGAGAAAGAGAGACAGATAGAAAAAGAGAGAGACAGAGAGATTCAATAAACCACAATCAATAAGGACAATAAACTACGCTATTACAAGCACGGCAGAACAGCTGACAACAACTCGTGACTTCGAAACCCACCGCCCTTTGACTCCGCCCATCACCCGAATACCTCCCGATGACAGTACCTTCACCCCGCACGCCCACGAGTAATGCCCCACTTGCGGGAACTCAAGTACGTTTTTCGCTGACTTACACGACCTCGGCTATAACGAGTGGGGGAGGGAGGGGGGTGGGGGGAGGGGGGTTCGTGTCAGGCGAGGTCACGGAGAGCGAGAGAGGGAGTGAGAGAGGGAGGGAGGGAAGGAGGGAGATAGAAATAGAGAGAGAGAGAGAGAGAGAGAGAGAGAGAGAGAGAGAGAGAGAGAGAGAGAGAAGAGAAGCTAGAGAGAAAGAGAGAGAGAGAAAAGACATACGGAGACAAAAAGACACAAAAGAAACAAAAAAAAACAAAGAAAAACAAAAACACACAAACCATACGAACCAAACCATAAACCAACAAACCAAACCACAACAAACGCAGATAAAAATCCCCCCCACGCAGCGCAAACGATTCCCACCGACCCCCCTTCCTTATCACCAGAACCGCCCCCTCCCCCCTTTCTTATCACCAGAACCGCCCCCTCACCCCCTTTCTTATCACCAGAACCGCCCCCTCCCCCCTTTCTTATCACCAGAACCGCCCCCTCCCCCCCCTTTCTTATCACCAGAACCGCCCCCTCCCCCCTTTCTTATCACCAGAACCGCCCCCTCCCCCCTTTCTTATCACCAGAACCGCCCCCTCCCCCCTTTCTTATCACCAGAACCGCCCCCCTCCCCCCTTTCTTATCACCAGAACCGCCCCCTCCCCCTTTCTTATCACCAGAACCGCCCCCTCCCCCCTTTCTTATCACCAGAACCGCCCCCTCCCCCTTTCTTATCACCAGAACCGCCCCTCCCCCCTTCCTTATCACCAGAACCGCCCCCTCCCCCCTTTCTTATCACCAGAACCGCCCCCTCCCCCTTTCTTATCACCAGAACCGCCCCCTCCCCCCTTTCTTATCACCAGAACCGCCCCCTCCCCCCTTCCTTATCACCAGAACCGCCCCCTCCCCCCTTTCTTATCACCAGAACCGCCCCCTCCCCCCTTTCTTATCACCAGAACCGCCCCCTCCCCCTTTCTTATCACCAGAACCGCCCCCTCCCCCCTTTCTTATCACCAGAACCGCCCCCTCCCCCCTTTCCTTATCACCAGAACCGCCCCCTCCCCCTTTCTTATCACCAGA
>NC_091564.1:37906015-37908515 GCF_042767895.1 Penaeus vannamei | reverse complement strand
AGGAGACAAGTAATGTGAAAACGGAAGAGGGGGAATAGAAGAGAAGAAAAGAGGTGAAAGGGAAAACTGCGATAAAAGCGTGATGAATTTTAAAAATGGGAAGGGACGTGGAATTGGCAAAGAGGCGATAATGGAAGATAGGAGATGGAAAGGAGAAGAACAAAAGATGAAAGGAAATGGATGAATAGAGAGAATTGATAAATAATAGAATAATATGGATGATAAATAGAACGAATTACATACAGTATAATAAATAGATAGATAAGGAGAAAGATAAGAAGAGGGGAAAGAGAGATGGAAAGACTGATAGATAGATGAATAGATGTCTAGACAGAAGAACAAATAGACAGATATGTTGGTATTTAGATAGATAGATAGATGATAATGACAATGATAATAATAACAGTAATAATGATAGTAAAATCAGTGATAATAATGACGATGATAATGATAATGATAATAATAACAATAAAAGTAATAGTAATAATGATGACAGTGATAATTATAATATCGATAATGATAATAACAATAACAGCAACAATAATGATAATGGTAATAATGATGATAATCATAAGGATAATAATAATGACGATTATATAATAATAATAATAATAATAATAATAATAACAATAATAATAATGATGATAATAATGATGATGATAACGATAATAATAATGATAATAATGATTATAACAATAATAATAATAATAATAATAATAATGATAATTATAATGATAATAATAATGATAATAATGATAATAATAATAATAATAATAATAATAATAATAATAATAATAATAATAATAATAATAATAATAATAATAATGATGATAATAATATCAATAATAATAATAATAATAATAACAATGATAATAATGATAATGATAACAATAACAATGTTGATAAGGATAATGATAGTAAAGAATATGATAATAATAATGATAAAATAATAATGATGATGATGATGATCTTAACGATGATAATGAAAGAAAAAATGTTAATCATAAAAACAAAAGTAATGATATTCATTATGATGATAACAGTAACAATGATTATATTAACAATCATAAAGATATTTGCAATAATGATAATAATCATAATGATGATAACAATGATAATGATAATAATGGAAATGATAATGAAAAGAAGAATGATGATAGTAATAGCGATAATGATAAAGATAAGAATAATAGTAATAATAAGAAACATAATGATAACAATGATGATGATAGCAAAAATGATAATGATAATAATGATAGTAATAATAAAAACAATAATAACAATAATGATGACAATTATAATGATAATGATAGTAATATTATTGATAATAATGATCATATTGATGATAGTGATATTGATAATAATAATAATAGTAATAATGATAATAATGAAGATAATAGTAATAACAATGATATAATAGTAGAGATGATAATGATGGTAAATAAGAGAGAGAGAGAGAGAGCGAGAGAGAGCGAGAGAGAGCGAGAGAGAGCGAGAGAGAGCGATAGAGAGCGAGAGAGAGAGAGAGAGAGAGAGAGAGAGAGAGAGAGAGAGAGAGAGAGAGAGAGAGAGAGAGAGAGAGAGAGAGAGAGAGAGAGAGAGAGAGAGAGAGAGAGAGAGAGAGAGAGAGAGAAACTCATAGAGAACGAGGCAAGATTAAATACAGACTGAGAGAAAGACAGACATACAGGAAAAAAAATATTAGAGCAGATAATCCAAAAAGACAGTGACAGAAAGAGACAGAAAAGGACAAAGACAGAGAGAAACAGAGACAGAGAGAGAGAGAGAGAGCCAGAGAGTTAAACAGTCCGAGAGTTTATATATTTTCCCCTTTAGTGGACCAAAAAATCCCGAAATGCTGCTGTCCTTAAACCGCGTTTTCTTTGATAAGCGAGGGGAGACTTATGATTTCTGACAAATTCCGGTAAACTGGTGTAAAAACGACGATAATTTTTTTCTTGTATGTTAGGAATTGTGGTTTTAGGACCTGGCCTGATGTACTATTGAAAATCGATGCAGATAAAAGATTACATAAAGGCGTATGGCATTTAAACTGAAATAAAAAGAGATATAGAATTCAGATCTCAAAAATATGGGTGAGAGAATGAGAAAGATAAAGAAAGAGAGTGAGAAAATGAGAGAGAGTGAGAGTGAGAGAAAGAAAGAGAGAGAGAGAGAGAGAGAGAGAGAGAGAGAGAGAGAGAGAGAGAGAGAGAGAGAGAGAGAGAGAGAGAGAGAGAGAGAGAGAGAGAGAAGATAGAGAGAAAGAGAGAGACAGAGACAAAGACAGACAGGCAGACAGACGGATAGAGAGAGAGAGATTATGTGTGTGTATGTGTGTATGTGTGTGTGTGTGTGTGTGTGTGTGTGTGTGTGTGTGTGTGTGTGTGTGTGTGTGTGAGAGAGAGAGAGAGAGAGAGAGAGAGAGAGAGAGAGAGAGAGAGAGAGAGAGACAGACAGACAGACAGACAGACAAAAAGAGAAAGAGAGAGATCAATGT
>NC_091564.1:37888515-37896015 GCF_042767895.1 Penaeus vannamei | reverse complement strand
AATTTCCAGATTTATCTATTGTTTCCCTTATAAAAAATGGAATATAGAATTTCCTTTTTCAAACGAATTTAAAGGAATCTTATCAAAAACACATCTAAAACTTAGATATTTTTACAAGAGGTTTTCCTGATTCTTACACCTTGAACTGGAAAGCAATTTAACAGTTCTAGACATACAACCTCACACACACACACACACACACACACACACACACACACACACACACACACACACACACACACACACACACACACACACACACACACACACACACACACACACACACACACACACACACACACACATACACATGAACGAATGCATAAGATATTTATGCATTCACACACATAAACAGCGGATGTGGTATGTGGAGAGAGGGAGAGAGAGGGAGAGGGAGGGAGAGAGAGAGAGAGAGATGGAGAGGGAGAGGGAGAGGGAGAAGGAGAAGGAGAGAGAGAGGGAGAGGGAGAGATTGACGGTGAGGAAGAGGGAGAGGGAGAGGGAAAGGGAGAGGAAAGGGAGAGGGAGAGGAAGAGAGAGAGAGGGAGAGGAGAGGGAGAGGGAGAGGGAGAGGGAGAGAGAGAGAGAGAGAGAGAGAGAGAGAGAGAGAGAGAGAGAGAGAGAGAGAGAGAGAGAGAGAGAGAGAGAGAGAGAGAGAGAGAGAGAGAGAGAGAGAGAGAGAGAAAGAAAGAAAGAAAGAAAGAAAGAAAGAAAAAGAAAGAGAGAAAGAAAAAAGAAAGAAAGAAAGAAAGAAAGAAAGAGAGAGAGAGAAAGAAAGAGACAGACAGAAATAAAGATAAAAATTCAACATACCTTTCACGTCATATATCCCCACCCCCTAAAAACGAAAAAAAAAAAAAAAAAATGCAAGGAAAGAAATAATCCTCCTCCTTCTCCTACATTATCTAAGAAACGTGTGACTCCATTTGTTGTCTAATTCGCCGAGAAATCACACCCGCGGCCTCTTGATTAAAAAGTCATTATGAGACAATGAAGTTTTGAATTCGCGATTTTAATTAGCTACACGAATTCGTCCCCCCCCCCCCCCACTCTCTCGGTCCTCTCCCCTCGTCTCTTCTTAAAGTTTTCGTTATTTCTTTTGTTATTTCTTTAGTGTGTTTGTTGTTTAAAGATGTTATTTCTTTGGTGTGTTTGTTGTTTAAAGATGTTATTATTTCTTTAGTGTTTTTCTTGTTTAAAGATGTTGTTATTTCTTTAGTGTGTTTGTTGTTTGGATTCACGCTTTAAGGACAGAAATATATAATATTGGTTATTGAAGGGTATGGGGGCTGTTCTGTGGTTTATGGACAACTACTTTCATTAGTGGAATATTTTTTTTCTTTTTGTTTTCCGTGGTTTGTGGACAATTTGGTGAACTACTTTTATTAATGGAATTTTTTTCTTTTTGTTTCGTCTTGAAGGTAACTATGGTTTGGAATATTTTTTTTTCTTTTTATTCGTCTTGGAGGTAATTATGGTTTACTTTGTGTGTGTGTGTTTTTTTTTTTGAATTTTGAATTTTGAATTCTGAGAAATGACTTTGTTTGATATTTACTTATATTCTTCGACAGCTTGATTAGTTTTGTCTCGGCGCAAGAAACAGAAAAGAGCTAAAGTTGCTTTTGCCAACACAGCTTGCTCCGACTTGCTCAGTTTGCTTGCTCATCTTGCCCTGACTTGCTCTTCCTGGCTTAATTTGCTTTCGCTTGTTCAGGCTGCTCCGCCTTGCCCTTACTTGCTCAGCTTGCTCGCTCATCTCGTCCTGACTTGCTCTGGCTTGCTCTTACTTGCTCTTACTTGCTCTTACTTGCTCTGACTTGCTCTTACTTGCTCATCCTGCCCTCACTTCCCCTTTCTTGCATTTTGGCGTCCTCCTCACAGCTTGACGAATATCCTCATAGGCTGACACGACAATCCTTCACAAAATTGAAACTTTTAATTCTCTGACCTGACCTTAACTGACCTTAGAAGCCCCATCATGCCTCTCAGGTCTAGCAAATCCAGCCCTGACCTTAAAACCACCATCATACCCCTTAGGTCTAGCGACTCCAGCCCTGACCTGACCTCATGTGACCTTAGAAGCCCCATCATACCCCTCAGGTCTAGCGACTCCAGCCCTAACCTGACCTCAGGTGACCTTAAAACCACATCATACCCCTTAGGTCTAGCGACTCCAGCCCTAACCTGACCTCATGTGACCTTAAAACCACATCATACCCCTTAGGTCTAACGACTCCTGACCTGACCTGACCTCATATGACCTTAAAACCACATCATACCCCTTAGGTCTAGCGACTCCAGCCCTGACCTGACCTCATGTGACCTTAAAACCACATCATACCCTTTAGGTCTAGCAAATCCAGCCCTGACCTGACCTTAAGGGACCTTAAAACCACATCATGCCCCTTGGGTCTAGCAAATCCAGCCCTGACCTGAGCTGACCTTGTGACCTTAAAACCACCATCATACCCCTCAGGTCTAGCGACTCTAGCCCTGACGTGACCTCATGTGACCTTAAAACCACATCATAACCCTTAGGTCTAGCGACTCCAGCCCTGACCTGACCTTAAGGGACCTTAAAACCACATCATACCCCTTAGGCCTAGCGAACCCCCAGCCCTGACCTGACCTCATATGACCTTAAAACCACATCATACCCCTTAGGTCTAGCGACTCCTGACCTGACCTTAATCCGTGACCTCTGAAGGAGCCGGAGAAACGCATGCTTCCTGATCAAAGAAGCTCGGGGACGTCTTGAAGCTCGGCTGAGGAGGCAATAAAGCCCCTTTCGGAGATGTAAAGTTTCAATCGTTTATTTTATTTTTTTTTATTATTTTTTTTACAGAGCTCTCTCTCTCTCTCTCTCTCTCTCTCTCTCTCTCTCTCTCTCTCCTTCTCTCTCTCTCTGTCTCTCTCTCTCTCTCTCTCTCTCTCTCTCTCTCTCTTTTTTTTTTTTTTTTTTTTTTTTTTTTTTTACAAAGCTCTTTGGGTGGAGGATCTATACCCGTTCTTTCACTCGCGTTCATAAAGGCAAATGTACATCTATGTAGACACGCACAGCATACTTACATGCATACGTACATACATTCATACACTATGTATACACTTGGGCACACATTCATTCGTACACGGATAAATACTGCATTTAAATAAACAATCATACATACACATACTTGTTTACATGCAGATATACATCCACATATACACACATGAATAAAACATACATAAATACAACAAAACACACACATACTCACATACATATATAACTAGACTCATAGATATACATAATTTTCCTATTTCCCCAAAATTGACAACATTCAATTACCACACTAATTAACGTATTTGAGTACCTTTAAAGTACAAATCAATTATAGGTTATCAACCATCTAAATAATGTTAATTAGAATTATCATTAATTCTTCTCTTCTCTTTCAGGTGAGTGAGCTTGTGCAGGAAACTCCAAGACGTGAGTAATGTAAGGAGAAGCATAATTGAGAAGCTGGAGGGAGTGTGTTTGGGTGAATGTATATGTATACATGTATGTATGTATATATGTATATATGTATATATATATATATATATATATATATATATATATATATATATATATATATATATATATATATATACACACACACACACACACACACACACACACACACACACACACACACACACACACACACACACACACACACACACACACACATATATATATATATATATATATATATATATATATATATATATATATATATATATATATATATATATATATATATATATATATATATATAGCACAAACACAATCACGTGAAAATAAAAATAAAAATGAAACTAGCCACAATTAGAATTTTCTCAATTCTCATTGTGGCTAGTTCTTATTTTCATATATATATATATATATATATATATATATATATATATATATATATATATATATATATATATATATATATATAAATGTGTGTGTGTGTGTGTGTGTGTGTGTGTGTATGTGTGTGTATGTATGTGTGTATGCAAATGAGTATATATGTATGCATGCATGAATGTGTATATGTATGTATGTATGCACGTATACATGTATGTATGTATGTATGTATGTATGTATGGCTGTGCATATGTAAGTATGTATGTATCTATGTAAGTATATATGTATGCATGCATGTACGTATCTATATATGTATATGTATGTATATATGTGTGTGTTTGTGTTTGTGCGTATATGTATATGAATATGTGGGAAGGTGGGGGGGGGTGCAAAAAAAACAAAAAAAAAACAGGGGTACGAAGTGGAGAATATATTAACATTTTCATCATGTCTCGTTTCGTTAATGGAGAAAATGCAGCTCATCTTGTCCGCTGCAAAGGATGACAAAAACTATTCTGTACTCATATACTGTGGGCGAACATCCGGGACTTATTAGAGCCAAAATTCAATTAAGTTCCTAAAAGCTATCGTGTTTTGATATAGTTTTGATAAGTATGTATCCTTTCCCATAAAATCGCTGTATACAAAAATCGAATCAATATTTAGATCAAAGAAAAAAGGAATATTTATTGTCATGAATAATAACTCTTAGCAAAATTATAACTCTATGAAAAAGTGTTCTAACCAGTCTTGGAAAAGCCATTTATCAAAGCATATATTTTTTTCTGTGAAAATATCGATCGGGAAGTAAAAAGAAATAAAATCAACGTTCAGCTTTATAATAAACGTTTTTTTCCGTCACTGTTACACGTAATATTAAAAGAACTGTATCATTCTCCGTGCTACAGAAGCCACAGAGACGTATCATTCCCACCAGGAATTTCTCCAGCCAGGAATTGGAATCTGGGAATGGGACAACTTCCTTGTGGCGCGTCCTAATCTCTTCATCGAGGGACCCCGGGTATAAAATCATTTCCGATCATTACCAGCTGCTAGATTGATCCGCGCCGCCGCTACGTCCAGATTTCCCAGATTTCGTTTTAATTAAAGGCTCGTGTGATACTGATGAACAGCCTAAAAAAAGAAAAAGAAAGAAAAAAAAGAGGTTTTAAGAAATTATATACCTCTCGTATGCTTTTGCACTCGCGATCTCTTGATCTACCGCTTGAGAGAAAAAAAGTAAAAAATTATAGAAAAAAAGACAAAGAAGGAGAAACGAAATTGTTTATTACTCGTTAATTCGATAATAGCGCGGAATTAATGTACATAATGAACAAGGAAATTAACGATCTTAATTAGATATGAGTTTCCTAAATGATGATGGCTTTGGATAACATACATCTATTTGCTTTCTTTGCATAGATAGATAGATGATAGATAGATAGATAGATAGATAGACAGACTGACAGAAAGACAGAAGACAGACAGACAGACAGACAGATAGATAGATATATAGACAGATAGATAGATAAATAGATAGATAGATAGATAGATAGATAGATAGATAGATAGATAGACAGATAGACAAATAGAGGGATAGATAGATAGATAGACAGATAGACAAATAGAGGGATAGATAGATAGATAGATAGATGGATATATATATGTATATATATATATATATATATGTATGTATATATGTATGTATGTATATATATATATATATATAGAGAGAGAGAGAGAGAGAGAGAGAGAGAGAGAGAGAGAGAGAGAGAGAGAGAGAGAGAGAGAGAGAGAGAGAGAGAGAGAGAGAGAGAGAGAGAGAGAGAGAGAGAGAGAGAGAGAGAGAGAGACAGAGAGATAGATAGATAGATAGATAGATAGATAGATAGATAGATAGATAGATAGATAGATAGATAGATAGATAGACAGATAGACAGATAGAGGGATAGATAGATAGGCAAGTAGGTAGATAGTCATGTAAGTTGATAGGTCGACAAGCAGATAATTAGATAGAAAAAGGGATTGAAGAGGGAAAGAGAGAGAGAGAGAGAGAGAGAGAGAGAGAGAGAGAGAGAGAGAGAGAGAGAGAGAGAGAGAGAAAGACAGACAGAGAGAGAGAGAAACAGAAAGAGAGAGAGACAGAGAGAAGAGAGAGAGAGAGAGAGAGAGAGAGAGAGAGAGAGAGAGAGAGAGAGAGAGAGAGAGAGACAGAGACACAGAGAGAGAGACAGAGAGCAGAGAGAGAGAGACAGACAGACAGAGAGAGAGAGATGGAGAAAGAGAAAGAGAGAGACAGAGAGAGACAGGGAGAGAAACAAAGAGAGAGACAGACAGAGAGCGAGAGAGAAGGAGAGAGAGAGAGAGAGAGAGAGAGAGAGACAGACAGACAGAGAGAGAGAGAGAGAGAGAGAGAGAGAGAGAGAGAGGGAGAGAGAAACTAATCTTTTATGAGTTTTAATCCCTTGAACACGAATGAAACGAAACTATATACTACTATTACTCATTAAAAACAAGCAAGCAAAAAAACAGTTTCCTCTCAGTTTCACGTCTGTTTCAATTGTAATTCTCCTATTTCTTGTCTGTTTCTCATCTGTCTCTCGTCTGTTTCCTTTGTTTCTCCCCTGTTTCCCCTCTTTCCTTCTCCTTTTTGTCATGTTTCCCCTTTGTTTCTTCTTGTTTTTCCTCTGTTTCTCCTTTGTTTCCCACTTGTCTCTCCTTTTTTGTGAAATATTTCCCCTGTTTCTTCTTGTTTCCTCTCTGTCTCCACTTCGTTTATCTTACGTTCTCCCTTTGTATTTATTATTCATCTGTCTCCTTTCTCTTTCTCCTCTGTTTCGGTTCTATTTACCCTCTGTCTCTCCTGTTTCCCATCGATTACTTCTGTTTCTTTTCTGTTTATCCTCTGTTTTTTCTTCTGTTTCCCGTTGTTTATCCAGTTTCCTCTCTATTTCTCGTCTGTCTCCTTCCTGTTTCCCCTCTATTCCCCCTTTACTTCCCTTCCGTTTCTCCTCTGCTTCCTCTCTATTTCTCTGTTTCCCCTCTCTTTCTCCTCTGTTTCCCCACTGCCTCTCCCGTTTTCTCTTCTCTCTATTTCTCCTCTGTCCCTCCTGTTTCTCCTTCACTCTATTTCCCCTCTGTCTCTTCCGTTTCCTCTTCTCTCTATTTCCCCTCTATTTCTCTTCTGTCTCTCCCCTCCTTTCTCCCTGTTTCCTATTTCTCCTCTGCCTCTCCCGTCTCCCCTCCTCTATCTATTTCCCCTCTATTTCTCCTCCTCTGTCCCTCCCCCTCCTTTCTTTCCCTCCCTCTCTTTCCCCTCCTCCGTCTCTCCTCGTTTCCCCTTCTCTCTATTTTCCCTCTATTTCCCCTCTGCCTCTCCCATTTCCTCCTCTCTCTATTTCCCCTCTATTTCTCCTCCTCTGGCCCTCTCCCTCCTTTCTTTCCCTCCCTCTCTTTCCCCTCCTCCGTCTCTCCTCGTTTCCCCTTCTCTCTATTTCCCCTCTGCTTCTCCCATTTCCTCCTCTCTCCATTTCCCCTCTATTTCTCCTCCTCTGTCCCTCCCCCTCCTTTCTTTCCCTCCCTCTCTTTCCCCTCCTCCGTCTCTCCTCGTTTCCCCTCGCATTTCTCCA
>NC_091564.1:37871015-37876015 GCF_042767895.1 Penaeus vannamei | reverse complement strand
AGAGGACCTGGTTGTGTGGTTGAGTGGTTGTCCTGTCTGGGTTGTTTGGTTGTCCTGGTTGGGTTGTTTGGTTGTCCTGGTTGGGTTGTTTGGTTGGGTTGTTTGGTTGTCCTGGTTGTGTGGTTGAGTAGTTGTCCTGTCTGGGTTGTTTGGTTGTCCTGGTTGTGTGGTTGAGTAGTTGTCCTGTCTGGGTTGTTTGGTTGTCCTGGTTGGTTGTGTGGTTGAGTAGTTTTTGTCCTGTCTGGGTTGTTTGGTTGTCCATGGTTGGATTTTGTGTGGTTGTTTTGAGTTGTCAGTTGGTTGTTGCGGTTCTTATCCTGTCTGGGTTGTTTGGTTGTCCTACGGTTGGGTTGTTTGGTTGTATAGTTTGAGTTGTCCTGGTTGGTTGTTTTGGTTTGTCTTGTCTGGGTTGTTTGGTTGTCCTGGTTGGTTGTTTTGGTTGTCTTGTCTGGGTTCAAGTTTGATGGTCCTGGTTGGGTTGCTTGGTTGTCATACAAGAGGAGAAGGAGGAGGAAGAGGAGGAGGAGGAGTCGTAAGTGTGGGGAGGAGGAGGAGGGAAGTGGAGGATGAGGATGAGGATGAGGAGGAGGAAGTGGAGGAGAATGAGGAAGAGGAGGAGTGGTAATAGGGGGAGGAGAAGAAGGAGAAGAAGAAGGGAGGAGGGAGTGGTAAGAGGGAGAGGAGAAGAAGAAGAGGAGAGAGAGAAGAAGGAGGGGGATGAGGAGGAGTCGTAGAGATGGGAGGAGAATGAAGGAAGACGAAAAGGTGGTAAGAGAGGGGGAGGAGAAGAAGAAGAAGGAGGAGGAGGAAGTGGAGGATGAGGGAGAAGGAGGGAGGAGGAGGTGGAAGAGGAGGAGAAAAGGAGGAGGAGGAGGAGGAGGAGGAGGCGGAGGAGGGAGGACCTAAGGGGGAGGAGAGGAGAAGGAGGAAATGGAGGAGTAAGAGGAGGAGGAGGAGGAGTGAGGAAGGGAGGAGAAGGGAGAGAGGGCCTGGTTGTGTGGTTGAGTGGTTGTCCTGTCTGGGTTGTTTGGTTGTCCTGGTTGGTTTGGTTGGTTGTTTGGTTGTCCTGGTTGGTTGTTTGGTTGTCCTGGTTGGTTTGGTTGGTTGTTTTTTTGTCCTGGTTGGTTGTTTGGTTGTCTTGTCTGGGTTGTTTGGTTGTCCTGGTTGGGTTGTTTGGTTGTCCTGGTTGGTTGCTTGGTTGGGTTGTTTGGTTGTCCTGGTTGGTTGCTTGGTTGGGTTGTTTGGTTGTCCTGGTTGGTTGTTTGGTTGTCTTGTCTGGGTTGTTTGGTTGTCCTGGTTGGGTTGTTTGGTTGTTTGGTTGTCGGGTTGTTTGGTTGTCCTGGTTGGGTTGTTTGGTTGTCCTGGTTGGTTGTTTGGTTGTCTTGTCTGGGTTGTTTGGTTGTCCTGGTTGGGTTGTTTGGTTGTCCTGGTTGGTTGCTTGGTTGGGTTGTTTGGTTGTCCTGGTTGGTTGTTTGGTTGTCCTGGTTGGTTGCTTGGTTGGGTTGTTTGGTTGTCCTGGTTGGTTGTTTGGTTGTCCTGGTTGGTTGTTTGGTTGTCCTGGTTGGTTTGGTTGGTTGTTTGGTTGTCCTGGTTGTGTGGTTGAGTGGTTGTCTTGTCTGGGTTGTTTGGTTGTCCTGGTTGGTTGTTTGGTTGTCTTGTCTGGGTTGTTTGGTTGTCCTGGTTGGTTGTTTGGTTGTCTTGTCTGGGTTGTTTGGTTGTCTTGTCTGGGTTGTTTGGTTGTCCTGGTTGTCTGGCTGGTTGTCTTGTCTGGGTTGTTTGGTTGTCCTGGTTGTGTGGTTGAGTAGTTGTCCTGTCTGGGTTGTTTGGTTGTCCTGGTTGTGTGGTTGAGTAGTTGTCCTGTCTGGGTTGTTTGGTTGTCCTGGTTGGTTGCTTGGTTGTCATACAAGAGGAGAAGGAGGAGGAAGAGGAGGAGGAGGAGGAGGAGTCGTAAGAGGGGAGGAGGAGGAGGAAGTGGAGGATGAGGAGGAGGAGGAGGAGGAGGGAGGAAGTGGAGGAGAATGAGGAAGAGGAGGAGTGGTAATAGGGGAGGAGAAGAAGGAGGAAGGAGGAGGAGGGAGGAGTGGTAAGAGGGGAGGAGAAGGAGGAAGAGGGGAGGAGGAAGAAGGAGGAAGATGAGGAGGAGTCGTAAGATGGGAGGAGAATGAGGAAGACGAGTGGTAAGAGGGGAGGAGAAGAAGGAGGAGGAGGAGGAAGTGGAGGATGAGGAGAAGGAGAAGGAGGAGGAGAAGGAGAAGGAGGAGGAGAAGAAGGAGAAGGAGAAGGAGAAGGAGGAGTCGTAAGAGAGGAGTAGGAGGAGGAAGTGGAGGAGGAAGGTGATTTTGCGAGCGCGAAATGCCACTGCAGATCTTTCGGATTCCCGGTGCGAATTTCACGGCTGCTTTGATGAAAATATATTTATGGGCGAATGGTTTTCCTTCTTTTAGAGCCTGCTTCCTCTTGCTTTCTCTGTCTCTCTCCTCCTCCTTTCTCTCTCTCTCTGGCTCTTTCCTTCTCTCTGTCTCTCTCTCTCTCTTCCTCTCCTTCTCTGTCTCTGTCTCTCTTTCTCCCTCTCTCTCTCTCTCTGGCTCTCTTCCCCTCCCTCCCTTACTCCCTCCTCTCTCTCACTCTCTCCCTAACTGGCTTTCTCTTCCTCCTTTCTCTCTCTCTCTCTCTCTCCCCCTCCCTCCGTTCCTCCTTTCTCTCACTCTCTCTTTCTGGCTCTCTCCCCCTTCCTCCCTCCCTCCTTTCTCTCTCTCTCTCCCCCTCCCTTCCTCCTTTCTCTTTCTTTCTTTCTCCCTCCCTTCTCTCTCTCTCTCCTTCTTTCGCCATAATATTACAATGCAGCATGCCTAGAATAAAGCCTCATTAATTAAGCTAAGTGTCTAGTTTGCGTGCAGCGGTTAACGAATTCGCGAGGAAAGAAATGAAGACAGGCGGGAGCGAAAGAGGAAGAAGAAAAAAAATTGCGAAAGAAGGAAAAAGAAGGGAAAGGACTGGTGATGGGTAGATAGCACTATGTTGGAGCAGATTTTGGGGAAATTGAATAAATAGATTGTATATGCATTTTACATCACACACACACAAACACACACACACACACACACACACACAGACACAGACACACACACACAAGCACACACACACACACACACACACAAACATAAACACACACACATAAACACACACACACACACACACACACACACACACACACACACACACACGCGCGCGCGCGCGCATACTGAAAGAAAGAAAGAGTAAAGAAGAAAAAGTCACACAAGAGAAGGAGAAAAAAAGAAAAGAAGAAAATAAATGGAAATAGGAAGAGAGAGAGAGAGAGAGAGAGAGAGAGAGAGAGAGAGAGAGAGAGAGAGAGAGAGAGAGAGAGAGAGAGAGAGAGAGAGAGCAAGAGAAAGTTGATTAATTAAGAGTTAATTATTAATAATCGGAATCTGAAAAGCTCTCGAAGTCTTCCAGCTTTTCTCTTATCAAATTAATCATTTTATATAAAGTTTAAAAAGTTAATAAGACCCCATCTTGCGTTCGATTCAGGCAGGAAGTTTAAACATTTCTCCGAAAGTGCAATGATTCATATTTTCTTATGCATATATATATTTTTTTCTCTCTTGGATGGTTATTAATATGTAGGAACTTCCTTTGAATTAAGTGTAGCATCTATAAAATAGTTAATTAGTCATAATTATAACGATACTATGACTTTTCTTACTATTTATATTCCAATTTTAAAAGAAATTAAATACTAGTTTCACTATTTATCTATATTCCATTTTTTTTTCTTTATCGAATACGTGTTTCACTATTTGCAAGCTATTTGCAACAGAAAGATGAAACTCTGAGGAATTGTGAAAGTATATTCACTGTTATAGAACTTATAGAATAATGATAGACGGTATATTCGCTGTAATAGAGAAAAAGATAAAAGGCATAGTCGTTGTATAAAAAATAGAAAGTATAGGTATACCTTATAGAAGGTATTTTCGTTGTAATAGAAAAAAAAGAAGATATGGTCGCTGTAATAGGAAAAAATAGGAATATTCGGTGTACTAGAAAAAAAAAACATAATGCATATCCGTTATAACAGACAAACAAATAAAATGAAAAAATAAGTTATATTCATTGTAAGAGAAAATAACAGAATATTTATTCGTTACAAAAGAAAAAATAGGATTCATTAGTTGGAATAGAAAAAAGTAGAAGATATATTCGTTATAATAGAAAAAAAAATAGATGATACATTCATTGTAATAGAACAAAATAAAAGAAAATATCTGCTATCATAACGATATTAAAGACAAAGACAGATATCCGAGTACACAATCACGTACAAAAAAGTTCGTGTTCGTGAATGGAGGGGATCTAACCCTTCCTTATTCAGACAAGGATCATTTAACAGGATTCGATGCAACGATTGGCAGGAATTTGTACCATTTATACGTATATCGAAAAGCATTGATTCCTTGTTCTAAAATGGCGAGGGCTTGAATTGATTCGTATTGTTCCAAATAACACACGACAACAAAATAACAACAGCATAAACAAAAACAGAAAAACAACAACAGCAGCATGAACAAAAACAATAACAATAACAAAAATAAGACAACAAAAACAACAACAAAACAGCGCTAACAACATCAACAATAACAACAACAACAAAACAACACTAACAACAACATCAACAAGAACAACTACAAAGCAACAACAACAACACAAAGCAACAGCAACAAAACCAACAACAAAAACAAAGCAACAACAACAAAGCAACAAATACAACAAAAACAACAACAAACTCAACAAAATCAACATCAGCAACAAATACAACAACAACAAAGCAATCACAACCGGAAATCAGACACTCGCCCTTGAGCTGCTGTCCACAAACCAACGAATTTGCTGACCGGTGCCACAGCTGACTCGAAATGTTTACCGTCCCTGTGAAATCCTGAGAATCTGGCTTGCTTGATTGGCCCCCGGATCGGTTC